>NC_134894.1:56187904-56202904 GCF_041734735.1 Babylonia areolata
TTCCATGGTGACGGGTCTCCCCATGGTGACGAACTTTCCATGGTGACGGGTCTCCCCATGGTGACGAACTTTCCATGGTGACGGGTCTGCCGCAGTGGCAGTGTGTCTTGGTGGTGACTTGTCTTCTCCCTTCTACGGTGGACCTCGATCGGGGGTGGGGTGGCTTGCTTTGAGCGGTGGCTGTCTCTCTCTCTTTCCTGCGCTGGATGGGGGGGGGGGGGGGGGGGGGGGAGACAGGGTCCCTCCCCATTGCTGCTGCTGTTGTTTCTTTGGGCCTGAACCCGTTCCTCTTCCTCTCTTCCCATTCCTACCCGGAGTCTGTAAATACAAAGTAGGTCAGATCGTATCCATTGTACTTGTCTGCGTTCATATTTGTCTGTCTGGGGAAGATGCTCCCCGATTCTCTGTAACCTTTACAGTGAGTCAGAAAAACTGATGGGTAAAGGGTGGAGATTTTTACGATCTCCCAGGTCAACATATGTGCAGACCTGCTAGTGCCTGAACCCCCTTCGTGTGTATACGCAAGCAGAAGATCAAATACACATGTTAACGATCCTGTAATCCATGTCAGCGTTCGGTGGGTTATGGAAACAAGAACATACCCAGCATGCACACCCCCGAAAACGGAGTATGGCTGCCTACATGGCGGGGGTAAAAACGGTCATACACGTAAAAGCGCACTCGTGTGCATACGAGTGAACGTGGGAGTTGCAGCCCACGAACGCAGAAGAAGAAGAAGAAGAGTCATAAAAAGCTGCTGTGTGTGGTCTAACCCATTTCCCCCCCATCCCATTCACAGCGAAACTCTACAAATCTTTTTTTTTTTTTTTAATAACCCACCTTCCGAATTCATGGCGCGAGTTTTGAAAGCTGTATAATCTTCTTTCGCCCTTCATTATATGCTTATAAGTAATTTGTTTGGTTTCCATTCTCTCTCCACTTGTAGTGAGAGTCTGGAAGCAACTGTGGCGTTTACCTGTTCATGCCAATCAGAAGCTAAATGTGTAAAAAGCCGTTCTGTGCTGACTGTCAGTACTTACTGGAAATATCCAAGCTGTCTTCTATGATCAGTAAGCACGAATACATTCCATCGTCAAGTTGGAAGGTGGTGGGATTTTTTTTTTAAGGAGGGGTGGGGGGGGGGGTGTGGTTGTGTGTGTTTATATGTTGTTGTTTTTTTATAAGAATAATTATCTTAGATACAAATAGTGAGATAGTGGAAGGCTGGCATTGCGAGGTGACAGTTTCGAAAACAACAGTAACAGCAACGCATGGTTCATTCCTACGTTGAATTATTCTTCGACAAGGGTTACCTTCTTCGACAAGAGTTACCTTCTCTCTCTCTCTCTCTCTCTCTCTCTCTCTGTGTGTGTGTGTGTGTGTGTGTGTGTGTGTGTGAAATAAAACTGCTGCAACCTATTTTGACGTCATACAGACCTGTTTACGTTTTCGGAAACGAAAGCAGTAAATAAAATCAGCCTTTTCATGTTGGACAGACTCTGTTCCGCTGCTTTTTTCTGGCATGTTCGATCGTAAACCTGTGGCTGTTTTTTTTGTTTTTTGTTTGTTTGTTTGTTTGTTTTTGTTTGTTTGTTTGGTTGTTGTTGTTTTTTTTTTTTTGTTTTTGTTTTTTTGTTTGCTTGCTCGTTTGTTGTTTTCTTAAGACCACATCAAGCCCCAGCATGTACACCGCAAGACGTCGCCAGGGAAAGACATGGACCATTCACGTACTTAAAGAGGACGACTGTAAAAATCGAGGGACAAAAGCAGTGGGCAGACTTCCCACTGATTCCCCCCACCCCCACCCCCCTCTCTCCCCATGGAAACCACAGAGCGCGGTAAAAAAATAATAAAAGGGGGGGGGGGAGAGAGAGGGAGAGAGAGAGAGAGAGAGAGAAAAGGGAAAAAAAAAAAAAGAAGACGTAAATGTGCTTTCCACATCGATTGGAATTTCCAGTTCATCAGGTTTGGGGTGAGTGCGGAAATGGAGGAGGGTACTGTTGGCTGGAAGGAGGGAGGGAGGGTGGGTGGGTGGGTGAGTGGGTTGGTGGTAGGGTGGGGCGGAGGGCGGGGGGGGGATGAGAAGAAGGAAGGGGGGACTCCGAGGGAGGGTAATCATTTGTCCTCTCACTTCTCCATTTGAAAAGAAACGACGATTGATTTAGATCGACCCGAGGGACGGGGGGGGGGGGGGGGGGGGGGGGGGGGGGGGGGGGGGAACCGTTGGTTTTGCCGAGGACTAAACAAAAAAACAAAACAAAACAAAACAAAAAAAAAGTAGTACGGGGACTGCCGAAAGGATTGATGGACAGTTAATGGGGTGGATGGGATGTGTTGTGAATGTGGCGCGGATCACGTGCATAGCCCACGCTCGTAGAAGTCAGGACACACACACACACACACACACACACACACACACACACACACACACACACACACACACACACAGAGAGAGAGAGAGAGAGAGAGAGAGAGAGAGAGAGAGAGAGTTGTATTTGTTCGGCTTCGTCAGTTTGTTGTTGTTTTTGGTGAATTCAAAACATCAATAAGTATTAACAGTATTAAACAGGACAGTTTAACAATATGAAATTATAAGAGGAAATGTGTGTTGGGGTTGAGGGGGGGGGGGGGTGAGAGGAGAAGGAAGGGTGTGTGTGTGTGCGTGTGTGTGTGTGTGTGTGTCCGTGGTAAACGGAAGGGGGGAGAGAAGAGAGGTGTGTGTGTGTGTGGAGGGGGGGGGGGGGGGGTCAGTGGGAACTCGAACGCGAACCCAGAATGAAATAATTTATCATGAACACTTAACAGTCTGTAGACACAGTGATGTGGTCTGTAGACGCAAACAGGATCGGAAGCTGATGTCCCTGTTCACACGTGTGTGTTTGTATGTGTGCGTACCTACGCTAGCTTGTTTTGTTTTGCTTACTTGCGTGTCTGCATGTGCGTTCAAGTTCATGCATGCGTGCGCGCCACTCTGTGTGTGTGTGTGTGTGTGTGTGTGCGCGTGTGTGTGTGTGTGTGTGTGTGCGCGCGCGCGCGCCTTTCTGTGTTTATGTGAGTGATTGTGCACACGCATATTTTGAGCATAAACTGTTACTGTTTGTACTGTTGTCCGATGGAAGTGAATTCATATTCAACAGCTCAAAACATCATGGTATGCAATTAATTATCTGACCTCGTGGTGACGATGTGCTTACAGAACGGAAGACGGACAAAGCCCAGACGGTGGTCAAGACCCGATACACCTACATCATGCTGAAAAACCAGTCAGTATCCCCCCACCCCACCCCCCACCCCCCAAACCCCCCACACCCCTTTTTTGTGGAATGTTTTGTAATTTGTTTTGGAATTGTTTGCATATCTACCTCATGTGTGTCTCTGTATCTGTCCCTGTATCTCCCCCCCCCCCCCCCCCCTCCCCCCCCCCCACCTCTGTCTGTCTCTGTCTCTCTCCGTTTCTGTTTCTCATTCCCCTTCTCCCTCCCTCTCTCTCTCTCTCTCTCTCTCTCTCTCTCTCTCTCTCTCTCTCTCTCTCTCCTCCCTCCCCTCCTCCCTTTCTCTTTCCCTCATTCTTTTCCTACTCTCTCTCTCCCTCTCTCTCTCTCTTATACATATATATATATATATATATATATATATATATATATATATATATATATATATATATATATTATATCCACCTGTCAATTTATGGTGGTGGGCACTATAGCGTGTTGTGTATGTACATGGTGGAAACAATAGTGTGTTGGGTATGTATAGGGAGGACACTACAGTGTGTTTGGATATTACAGGGTGGACCCTAAAATGTATTTGGTATGTACAGGGTGGAGACTGTAGTGTATTGTGTATGTGCACACTATACTGTATCGGGGTGGACACTAGTGTATCGGGTATGTACAGGGTGGACACTATAATGTATTTGGTATGTACAGGGTGGAGACTGTAGTGTATTGTGTATGTGCGCACTATACTGTATCGGGGGTGGACACTAGTGTATCGGGTATGTACAGGGTGGACACTATAATGTATTTGGTATGTACAGGGTGGAGACTGTAGTGTATTGTGTATGTGCACACTATACTGTATCGGGGTGGACACTAGTGTATCGGGTATGTACAGGGTGGACACTATAATGTATTTGGTATGTACAGGGTGGAGACTGTAGTGTATTGTGTACGTGCACACTGTATTGTATCGGGGTGGACACTAGTGTGTTGGGTATGTACAGGGTGGACACTAGTGTATCGGGTATGTACAGGGTGGACGCTAGTGTATCGGGTATGTACAGGGTGGACACTAGTGTATTGGGTATGTACAGGGTGGACACTAGTGTATTGGGTATGTACAGGGTGGACACTAGTGTATCGGGTATGTACAGGGTGGACACTAGTGTATTGGGTATGCACAGTGCACAGAGTGGACACAACAGTGTATTGGGTATGTACAGGGTGGACACTAGTGTATTGGGTATGCACAGGGTGGATACAACAGTGTATTGGGTATGTACAGGGTGGACACTAGTGTATCGGGTATGTACAGGGTGGACACTAGTGTATCGGGTATGCACACGGTGGACACTAGTGTATCGGGTATGTACATGGTGGACACAAGTGTATGGGGTATGTACAGGGTGGACACTAGTGTAACGGGTATGTACAGGGTGGACACTGGTGTATCGGGTATGTACAGGGTGGACACTAGTGTATCGGGTATGCACAGGGTGGACACTGGTGTATCGGGTATGTACATGGTGGACACAAGTGTATTGGGTATGTACAGGGTGGACACTAGTGTATCGGGTATGTACAGGGTGGACGCTAGTGTATCGGGTATGTACACGGTGGACACTAGTGTATTGGGTATGCACAGGGTGGACACAACAGTGTGTTGGGTATGCACAGGGTGGACACAACAGTGTATTGGGTATGTACAGGGTGGACGCTAGTGTATCGGGTATGTACACGGTGGACACTAGTGTATTGGGTATGCACAGGGTGGACACAACAGTGTGTTGGGTATGCACAGGGTGGACACAACAGTGTATTGGGTATGTACAGGGTGGACACTAGTGTATTGGGTATGTACAGGGTGGACACTAGTGTATCGGGTATGTACAGGGTGGACACTAGTGTATTGGGTATGCACGGGGTGGATACAACAGTGTATTGGGTATGTACAGGGTGGACACTAGTGTATCGGGTATGTACAGGGTGGACACTAGTGTATCGGGTATGCACACGGTGGACACTAGTGTATCGGGTATGTACAGGGTGGACACTAGTGTATCGGGTATGCACACGGTGGACACTAGTGTATCGGGTATGTACATGGTGGACACAAGTGTATGGGGTATGTACAGGGTGGACACTAGTGTAACGGGTATGTACAGGGTGGACACTGGTGTATCGGGTATGTACAGGGTGGACACTAGTGTATCGGGTATGTACAGGGTGGACACTGGTGTATCGGGTATGTATATGGTGGACACTAGTGTGTTGGGTATGTACAGGGTGGACACTAGTGTATCGGGTATGTACAGGGTGGACGCTAGTGTATCGGGTATGTACAGGATGGACACTAGTGTATCGGGTATGTACAGGGTGGACACTGGTGTATCGGGCATGTACAGGGTGGACACAACAGTGTATTGGGTATGTACAGGGTGGACACTAGTGTATCGGGTATGTACAGGGTGGACACTGGTGTATCGGGTATGTACATGATGAACACTAGTGTATTGGGTATGCACAGGGTGGACACAACAGTGTATCGGGTATGCACAGGGTGGACATTAGTGTATCGGGTATGTACACGGTGGACACTAGTGTAAGGGGTATGTACACGGTGGACACTAGTGTATCGGGTATGTACACGGTGGACACTAGTGTGTTGGGTATGCACAGGGTGGACACATCAGTGTATTGGGTGTGTACAGGGTGGACACAACAGTGTATTGGGTATGTGCAGAGAAGGGTGGACACTATAGCGTATTGTGTGTATATATGTCCAGGGTAAACGAGGACCAAGCGGACCTGTTCGTGCAGAACCTGACCAGCATGCTGGGTGTTCCCTCGGATGTGGCCGTTCTGGATGAGTGAGTGTTGTGTTGGGGCCCTGCTTCATCCCACTCTATTCTCTGTGTGTGTGTGTGTGTGTGTGTGTGTGTTGTGTGTGTGTGTGTGTGTGTGTGTGTGTGTGTGTGTGTGTGTGTGAGTCTCCCTCTCTCTGTCTCTGTTTCTCCCTCCCTCTCTCTCTTTCTCTCCCTCTCTTTCACTCTTTCTTTTCCTCTCTCTCTCTCTCTCGCTCGCTCTCTTCATCTCTTTCTTTCCCCCGCTTTCTCTCAGATGCAGGCATGCACACATTGACACAGACAGTGCCTGAACACACACACACACACACACACACACACACGGTACACTCAGACTCACACTCACACGCACTTTCTGTCTCCATCTCTCTTTCGCCGTCTTTCTCTCGCACACACTCCCTCTCTCTCACTCCCTTCTTTATTTTGGTAACCTTAAGTCCGGAAAGAGCGCGCGCGGGTCCCTATAAGATAATCGCTGAAATGTTGAAACACGCAGATACAACTGTCATTGACTTTCTTGTTGTCTATTTCAATAAGCTGTTTGATACTGGTATCTTTCCAACAGAATGGTCAAAATCAATTATTGTTCCAATCAATAAGAAAGGAGATGCCAACGAGCCAAACAACTATCGTGGCATAGCATTAACAAGTGTTGTTAGTAAATTATATACACACATCTTAAACAAAAGGCTTACATTGTGGGCAAAAGAAGAAAATAAACTCATTGAGGAACAAGCGGGATTCAGAGCAGGATATAGCACTATTGACCACATATTTACTCTTTATGCCATTGTGCAAAACTTGTAGCCTTTGTTGATTTTAGAAAGGCTTTCGACTCTGTGAATAGGAATGCTCTGTGGGTGGTTTTGAGGAAGTATGGGGTGAATGGCAAAATGTATAGGGCTTTGAGAAGTATTTATGACAGTGTGTTATCTTGTGTGCGTGATAAATGTTGTTACAATGATTATTTCAATTGTCACAGAGGAGTAAAGCAGGGTTGCATGCTTAGCCCCCTGCTATTTTCCTTCTTCATCAATGAGTTAGCTGTTGAATTATCCCGAACTGGTAAACATGGTATACAATTAATTCCCGGTGCAGTTGAAATGTTTCTGTTACTATTCGCTGATGATGTAATATTGCTATCTGATACGGTTATTGGTCTCCAGAATCAACTAGATAGTCTTAGACGAGAAGCTGACCGATTGCAATTGATTGTTAATCGAATGTCATGGTATTTAGAAAAGGGGGTCATTTAGCAATTAGAGAAAGATGGTTTTACGGAAACGAAGAACTAAAGGTTACAAATTCGTATAAGTATTTGGGAATGATTTTCACAACAAAATTAAGTATTAGTATAGCTTTGTCTGAAGTTTGTAGAAAAGGGAAAAGGGGGATCATGGAAATACAGAAATCTCTTAAAAATCTTAAGACTATGGACATAAATCTGTTTTGGAAAATGTTTGATACACGGATAGAACCACTCTTAACTTATGCAGCTGAAATATGGGGGTTACACGAAGATTGTAAGCAGATTGAAAAAGTGCATACTTTAGCAATAAAAAGATTCCTTTGTGTTCCTTTGCATACATCTAATAAATTAGTCTATGGGGAAACGGGAAGATATCCGCTATATTTCAGAACATATATAAAATGCATTAAATACTAGTTAAAACTCACTGCTTTACCAATGTCGCGACTATGTAGACAGGCCTATGAAATGCTCCTATCAAAACATGAATCTGGTCAGTTTAATTGGGTATCGAGCATTCATAAATTACTGAGTGAGAATGGGTTTGGTATAGGTTGGTTGAGTCAAGGGGTTGGATATGAGCATGGTTTCATAAGTGAATTTAAAGACAGGCTTATCTCATGCTATAAACAAAACTGGCATTCACACTTAGAAGCTAACGATAAATACAGGTGGTTTTATTCCTTTAAAAGCGTCTTTCAGGCAGAAAAATATTTTTCATGTGTAACAAATAAATGGCATAGGGACAGCCTCGTCAGGTTTAGACTGAGAGTGAGTGGACTAAAAAAAAAGCTTCAAACATTGGTTTTCCAGCGAAGAAGATGCGAATGTGTGTCCGTCGTGCGCGAGTGTGATGGAAGGTGAAATTAACTTTCTCTTTCATTGTACCGCATACGACGATAAACGAAAAAAACTGTAGTATGATAAATTCTTTCTTTGGTAATCCGAGTCATAATCATGTTGTGAATATTAATTCGAATGACAATGAAAACTCTTTGAAAGCTCTAGCCAGATTCATAGCAGAAGCAATGCTTGTGAGAAAAAAGATAATGGAACAAAATGACAACTAATCCAATGATGATCCACATTTAACCGCACATTTCATGTATGTATCGGTACGCATGTGAGTGCGTGCATTATTAAGTATGTATTTTGCGCGCGCGTGTATGTGTGTGTGTGTGTGTGTGTGTGTGAGAGAGAGAGAGAGAGAGAGAGAGAGAGAGATATTAGAACCATTCAAGAGGTGCAACAATATGCTTAATTTGATATCCCCCTTGTCCTGAGGGCTGTATTGCTATGTGGACAATAAATGCCTTTTCACGTTTCACGTTCACGTTTCACGTTTCCCTTCTTATTCTCTGTATCTGTTTCTGTATCTCTACAAGTCTCTCAAACTCCCTAAAAGACAAAATAAAACCATATATAAAGCCCATTATAAAAAGAAGAAATATTTAGCATAGAACATATCCCTCACATTCTTGGGTAATTTTTCTTGTCCTCGTAGCGTTTATTTGCACCACACCCCATAATTTTGTCCCCCCCAAGACATTTGCCTTGAAACCTTTTGCCTTAACGTGCATTGCGAAATTATTTTCGACATAAAACGAAGCATGGTTTTTACGGATTACATCCCGAAACATCAAAAATGAGTTACCGGTGTTGCCAGAGAATGACGCTCAATGGGAGGGGGGGGGGGTGGGGGGGGGGGTGCAGCTTTCTGATCAAGAGAAGCAATGGTGGTAATCGTGTCCCCCTCTCGCCCTAGCCCCTACACATACACACGCACACACACACACGCTGCGCGCGCGCGAATTCTACTGGTATTTACGCTTTGTGCTATCGCTACGTGGCGGATATCAGAGGATTGCCAATTACTTTACCAATGAGCGAGAGAGTCTCTCTCTCGAGAAAAAAAAAGGGAAAAGAAAAAAGATCGACAACTGTTGATGCTTCAGTTTCATTCTGCAGAAAGCAAGCGGTCCGACTTTTTTTTTTTTTTTTTTTTTTTTTTTTGCTGTTGACTTCAGAACACATTCCATTCAGTTTGTGTCGAGTCTGGTTCAACTCTGCATTCTTCCATGATGAATTGTTGCCCTAGCAACCAGCTGCGTAAAAGCCGTCTGTTTGAGGTTCCTCCCGGAGTGACGCGTTCAGAGAATGATGGAAACATTAGATCACTGGAGACATAGGAGTCTGGCTCGCCTTGTGGTCAGACGGGGAGGTTGCAGTGTGCACACACAAGTACTATTCCCATCATGAACTGTGGTTTACCCGCCCCCCCCCCTCGCCCCATTCTCCCTCTTCCCAGACTGTCTGCCGACAGTGCATACGTTTAGCACGTTTTTTTGTGACAGGACAATTGCATTTGTGGGATGGTTCTAGCGACCCAGTAGGTATGTACATAGCCGCATGCACGTTCAGACAGGACAACTGCATTTGCGGAATGGTTCTGGCAACCAGTGGGTATAATGTAGTCATTTACACGTTCCGACAGGACAATTGCATTTGTGGGGTGAGTTGGTTGGTTCTGGAGACCAGTACATGCTACTACATAGACTGAATTGGAAGCGAGACTGTTGAGCCAGTTGAAAAGAAGTGAAGGTGAATGGAAAAAGATTGGTGGGGGTGGGGGGGGGTCAGAGGTGGTGATAGTGGTAGCATGGTCCATGGGGCTGGCGCGCAGAAGAAAAGTTGTTGTCTTGACGGGCGCAATAGCCGAGTGGTTAAAGCGTTGGACTGTCAATCTGAGGGTCCCGGGTTCGAATCACGGTGACGGCGCCTGGTGGGTAAAGGGTGGAGATTTTTACGATCTCCCAGGTCAACATATGTGCAGACCTCCTAGTGCCTGAACCCCCTTCGTGTGTATATGCAAGCAGAAGATCAAATACGCACGTTAAAGATCCTGTAATCCATGTCAGCGTTCGGTGGGTTATGGAAACAAGAACATACCCAGCATGCACACCCCCGAAAACGGAATATGGCTGCCTATATGGCGGGGTAAAAACGGTCATACACGTAAAAGCCCACTCGTGTGCATACGAGTGAACGCAGAAGAAGAAGTTGTTGTCTCGTTCGTCATTTATCAGATAGATTCCGTTCCCTCGACAAAGGCGGCAGTACGTCGCAGGTCTTCCAGTCCTCCGTAGAGCCCCCGGGCCGCTGAGATTGGGTCGGGCCAGGTTGGTGGAGCAGATGTTCTATTGTCTGGCTGCCTGTTCTGCAGAGGCACTGCTCTGTGTCGCCGATACGGAGTTTCGTGTATAGGTGGTGTTTCAGGCGGTTTGTGGCCTGTCCTGGGCCTGAAAATGGCTACCTGCTCTTGACGAGTCAGCGGGTAGTACGGGCCTGCTCTGTTGTGGCGTGGATGGACAGGTCTACCAGCTACTCTGAATCCAGGACCATCATTAAGGCCAAGCTGCAGAACAAGTGGAAGCAGCAGCATCCACGCCACAACAGAAGAAAAGTCAAACACGCACTCTCACTCTCTCTCTCTCCCCTTGAGAAGCCCAGGTGAAAAGGAGAGAGAGAGAGAGAGAGAGACGAACAGACGGAGCGAGAGAGAGAGAGAGGAACAGACGGAGCGAGAGAGAGGAACAGACATAGAGAGAGAGAGAGAGAGAGAGAGGAACAGACATAGAGAGAGAGAGAGAGAGAGGAACAGACGGAGAGAGAGAGAGAGAGGAACAGACGGAGAGAGAGAGAGGGGGAACAGACGGAGAGAGAGAGAGGAGGGGGGGGGTGAGGGGCTAGGGAATGAGAGAAAGAGAGAATTTGTCTCCATTCCTCATTAAAATTTTTTCGTTTCTTCTTTTTCCATCCTCATTGCCCTCCTCCCTACCCACTACCTTTTTCCCTCTCCAGCATCATTAAAGTCCATTTAAAGAAAAAGAAAAAAAAGAAAAAAAAACATAAAAGAAAACTGTGGTAAGGTGAAATTTAGCTGGGGTCCGACATTAACACCGGATCAAAATTGAAGGCTTGCCGTCTTATCACGATCGTGTTGGGCAAAGTAACATCAAAGAGCAACCACCCATGACTGCAGTTCTAGTCTTACCTTCACACTAATGCAAACACTGACGTAGATCGAAAGGAATGTATGTTGACGGGCCACTTTGCTCTCTCTCTCTCTCTCTCTCTCTCTCTCTCTCTCTCTCTCTCTGTGAAGAAGGGACAGAGTGGTTTACACACACACACACACACACACACACACACACACACAAGCGCGTGAACACACACACAAGCGCGTGAACACACACACACACACACACACACACACACACACACACGCGGTACACTCAGACTCACACTCACACACACGTGTTTTAAAAAGTTTACTCCTTTTTGAGAATAATCAAAGAGAAGTTTTATTGTTTGAAATTAGGTATTTATTGCACTCCCTATTTATGAAGGGTACAAATGTTGATATTCGTTGGATACCATCGCACACTGGATTCCTTTATAACGAGCAAGCAGACAGGGCAGCAAAAAGGGGAGCAAAGAATCATATAGATAGTATAAAAAATATATTGCCCATTGTCATACAAGGAAATAAGCAATATACCAGAAAGAGATTTTTATAGGTGCTTGAATTCAAGTCTAAAACCTCCTCAGTTGACTCTCTCAGACTTTGGTTCGATTCACAGACCAATTGTGAGTTTAGCTCTCAGACTATTATCAAATTCATTACGGACCAAGTATTGTTCTAATGTCAAGTGCATATGCTTTAGTAACCTGACAGTTAAGCATATATATATATTTTTTTTTTTACTGTAGCTTGATGAAGCCTTATGTACATGAAAGTGTGTCTTCACAAGTGACTGAAAACGTTGATGTTTTTGACTTTTTGTAATCATTATCAGTTGTTTCGCTTGTCAGTTTAACGACTTCTCTTTTACGAAGTCCTTTAAGTAATTTCCTGTAATTGTATTTAGAAAGTTTTTTTTTCAAATTTCACCCTCATTTCACCTACATTTGCCCAGTTTTCCCCAACCCTCCATTCATTCACATCTCCCACCCCTTCTATCCGATAATACTCAAATGTATTCATAAATACTTTAACAAAATGTCTTCAATCACCGATATATGACGGGACATTAAACAAAATTCCTCCTCCTCTATACAACACACACACACACACACACACATATATATATATATATATATATATATACATATATATATACACAGACCAAAGCAAGAGAGGGGTGGGGGATTGGAGAGAGAGAGAAAGAGAGAGAGAGAGAGAGGGAGAGAATGGAATAACACCCCTCTTGCTTATCGACTGACTTCAGAATATGGAAAAAATTGATAATTCATACCAGCGTCTAAATTGTTTCGTTCTCAGCTTGCTTCCAAATTCTCAACAGCAACAACAAAAGAATATAATTTTGTCCTACTTTTTTTTTTTAATCCACACAAATACACTGAATTAAAACTTTTCTCTCTCTCTCTCTTTTTTTTTTTATTTTTTTTTTTTTTTATTTTTTTTTTTTTGTACAAAATTAAAATCTAAAGAAAGTTGAAAAGAGGCTTGATAAACGCGAGCAGGCGGGGATGACAGGGGGGTGACGGGGAGGGGTTACAGACGTATTATGTGGGTCTGTGTGGAACCCTGTTCGTTTGATTCCCCGAAGATCAAAGCGCCGCGTGATACACGAGATGAGATAAAACGGAGACCCGCCGAGCGAGTGATAATGGAGGGGGTGGGGGTTGGGTGGTGGGGGAGACCGACAGTCCATCAGAGTTCTCATCACAGAAAAGAATAGACCTCTCTCTATCTCTCTCTTTCTCTCTCTCTCTCTCTCATTCATACACACACACACACACACACACACACACTCTCTCTCTCTCTCTCACACACACACACACAGAAAGAGAGAGAACAAAAGAAACCTCCCTTCTTTAATTACTTCTCTTGTAGTTTATATATATATATATATATATATATATATATATATATATATATATATAATGTGTGTGTGTGTGTGTGTGTGTGTGTGTGTGTGTGTGTGTAATGTATATATACGAGAGTCAGAGAGAGTGGGGTGGAAGGAGGGAAAGAAAGATAGCGATAGAATGAAATAACACTCTTTTGTCTATCATTAGACCTCAGAACACGGGGGAAAAAAACTGGTAATTCATACCTAAGATGTGGAGTGATGGCCTAGAGGTAACGCGTCTGCCTAGGAAGCGAGAGAATCAGAGCGTGCTGGTTCGAATCATGGCTCAGCTGCCGATATTTTCTCCTCCTCCACTAGACCTTGAGTGGTGGTCATGACTCTAGTCATTCAGATGAGACGATAAACCGAGGTCCCGTGTGCAGCATGCACTTAGCGCATGTAAAAGAACCCACAGCAACAAAAGGGTTTTTCCTGGCAAAAATCTGAAGAAAGATCCACTTTGATAGGAAAAACAAATAAAACTGTACACAGGAAAAAATGCAAAAATATTGGTGGCACTGTAGTGTAGCGACGCGCTCTCCCTGGGGAGAGCAGCCCAAATTTCACACAGAGAAATCTTTTGTGATAAAATGAAATACAAATACAGACAACTTGCTTCCAAATTCTCATCAGCAACAACAAAAGAAAAAGGAATGGGATTTTGTACTACATTAAAAAAAAAAAAAAAAAATCCACTTTAATACACCGAAAACTTTTTTCTGGGTACAAAATCTAAAGTCTAAAGGAATTGAAAAGAGGCTTAATAAACGTGCGGGCGGGGATGACAGAGGCGTGACGGGGAGGGGTTACAGACGTATTATGTGGGTCTGTGTGGAACCCTGTTCGTTTGATTCCCCGAAGATCAAAGCGCCGCGTGATACACGAGATGAGATAAAACGGAGACCCGCCGAGCGAGTGATAATGGAGTGGGAGGGGGGCGGGGGGGGGGGGTGTTGGAGGAGGGAGACAGTCCATCAGAAATCTCGTCACAGGAAAGAATATACCTCACACACACACACACACACACACACACACACAGATACCTCTCCTTTCCTTCATTACTTCTCTTGTAGTTTTTTTTTTTCTTTCTTTTTTTGGCAGGGGGCGGGGCGGCGAGGGGGGGGGGGGGGGGTCGCTGGGCTTTGGGGGCTGTGATGTATTTCACTGTCGCCTCCCTCTCTTCCCGTTCAACGTTGACTTAATTAAAAACGCATCAAGTTTGTATAGAATCTCGTTATCTCGTTCGTTCAATCGTTCGCTTCGCTCGGTCATGTCGTTTGTTTGTTTGTTGGTTGCCCAGGCAACGAAGAGCCGTTCCAGGAGTTTGAAACATGATTCGGATATCTAGGTGTTTGAAAATTTGCAAGTTTATCACGCCCTTTTTTTCAGTTCGTAGCTGAAAGTATCTTTTTTTTTAATGAACAGGATGTACCTGAAACTTTTTTTTTAATGCCTATACATTCTGGCCCATGTCAGCTCACTTTGGATGTATGAATAGTAGGAAAGGGAGAGAGAGAGAGCTGTATGTATGAATAGTGGGAAAGGGAGAGAGAGAGAGCTGGATGTATGAATAGTGGGAAAGGGAGAGAGAGAGAGCTGGATGTATGAATAGTGGGAAAGGGAGAGAGAGAGAGAGAGAGCTGGATGTATGAATAGTGGGAAAGGGAGAGAGAGAGAGCTGTATGTATGAATAGTGGGAAAGGGAGAGAGAGAGAGCTGGATGTATG
>NC_134894.1:56210404-56212904 GCF_041734735.1 Babylonia areolata
TGCGTGCGTATACACACGAAGGGGGTTGAGGCACTGGCAGGTCTGCACATAATGTTGACCTGGGAGATCGGAAAAGTCTCCACCCTTTTCCCACCAGGCGCCAATACCGAGATTCGAACCCGGGACCCTCAGATTGAAAGTCTGACGCTCTAACCACTCGGCTATTGCGCCCGTAATGTAAAAACAAAATCACCCATAGCTTCTCTTCTCCGAAAACAAACACACAGACCATCTTCATCCATACCTCCGTCGGTAAAAGAGATGGGCAGTCGTAAAACAATCTCCGTGAATGGGAAAGGATTTCAGCAGTAAACAACCCCTCCCCCCCCCCCCCCCCCCCCCCCACACACACACACCCATCCCCCCCACCCCCCATGCCCCCCCCCCCCAAAAAAAAACTAATAAAATAACCGTGGTGGCTAATTTGGAGGGCCATGTCTTTCATTATCTGTCACCGGACACGACTGTGAGTCTTGTCATCTTTCTCTGGCTGTGCATGTAGCAGGGCGTCTTCAAAGGGAGAGCACGCAAGGAGAAAGGAGGAAGGGATAGAAGGGGAGAGTGGTCTGTGGCTGCTCTGGGGTCTGTCTGTCTGTCTGTCTCTGTCTGTGTGTCTGTCTGTCTGTCGGGGCCCATGTCAGTTAGTGGAGGCTGTGGGTGAGGATGACCGCACGGAATAGTGTTAAATCAACTGGGTTCTGCTCGTCGCGCGTTCTCTGATCTCGCCTCTGTGTGTATCTGCGTGTGTGGGGTGGGGTGGGGGTGGGGGGTGCGGTGCGGGTGTGTGCTGATTATCTGGTTGTGGTTTTCCGCAATTCATCTTTATTCTTATCTTATCTGTCTATTATAATCAATGTGCAGTATAGTAGGCTATGTTTATAATTATATTCAAATAATGTTTCTTAATTCTTTCTGTTTTTACATTAAGAATACTAGTTATTACCTGCAGTGTGTGGATGTATGTATGAAACGATGTATGTGATATTTTTTTACATTTGTATCTTCGTAATATTTGTTGGGGCTGTTGTTGGCTTTTACAGTTATGGTCCCCATGTTGTTTACTTGTCTATGTTGTGATAATGCACCTGACCAAATTTCTCCAGGTGGAGAGAATAAAGTTATTCTTATCTTATCTTATCTTAGCTGTTCTCTACCTGTGCTGTCATGGCTCTCGTCTTGTCTTTCTTTTCCCCTGTCTGTCTGTCTGTCTCTGTCTCTCTATTCCTCTCTCTTTCTGTGTCCCTCTCTCTGTCCCTCTCTCTGTCTCTGTCTGCCTGTCTGTCTGTTTCTCTCTCTCTCTCTCTCTCTCTCTCTCTCTATATATATATATATATATATATATATATAGATAGATAGATAGATAGATAGATAGATATGTCTCACTCTCTGGCGTTCTATTTTGCGTATGTTTCTGGTTTTCACGTCTCTCCATCAATCATAGTGTCTGTCTGTCTCTCTGTTTCTGTCTTGCCTCTCTTTAAGCGTGCACACATAAGAATGTACACAGACAGACAGACAGGCATGCAGGCAGGTAGGGGCACACACACACACACACACACACACACACACACACACACACACACACACACACACACACACACACACACACACACACACACACACACACACACACACACACACACACACACACACACACAAACACACACACACATTTCTCTACTCGCACAGTGCCACAATACCCTCTACTCCCCGTTTTCCCTAACCCAATCACCCTGCTTTCATCAGAAGGGGAAAAAAAATGAATCAGAACATCTTGGGTTTTGGTTGTTGTTGTTTGTTTGTTTGTTTGTTGTTGTTGTTGTTGTTTGTGTGTTTTGTTTTGTTTTTCAAACTCCAGAAAGAAGTCTGAAGGCACATTAAAAGGCTGCTTACTAAACTGGGAGTGGAAGAAACATTGGGGGCAAATGATTATATATTATCAAGTGGGTCAGTCTGTGTAAACCGGTACGTTAGATGCCCTTGAAGACCAAGACGAGACAATCCACAACAACACAACAAAAGACAAAGACACAAAAATCTTTATTATCGAGGGTAATAGATAAGCAAAGTAACATGCTTTTTGTTTGCATCCAGCTCTCGCTCTTAAAAGGGGAGGGGGGGGGGGGCGGAAGCTAGAGAAACGAAAATGAGTAAAAGAAGAAAAACTACAAAAAACAAATCAAAACACAGTCAAAATACAACCGTATTTCCGTTCTTCTTCTTCTGCGTTCGTGGGCTGTAACTCCCACGTTCACTCGTATGCACACGAGTGGGATTTTACGTGTATGACCGTTTTTACCCCGCCATGTAGGCAGCCATACTCCGTTTTTCGGGGGTGTGCATGCTGGGTATGTTCTTGTTTCGATAACCCACCGAACGCTGACATGGATTACAGGATCTTTAACGTGCGTATTTGATCTTCTGCTTGCATATGCACACGAAGGGGGTTCAGGCACTAGCAGGTCTGCACATTATGTTGACCTGGGAGATCGTAAAAATC
>NC_134894.1:56217904-56222904 GCF_041734735.1 Babylonia areolata
AGTATTGTGTGTTATCTAGATTGTGTATGCGTGATGTTGTTGATAAGTTCTTGTGTGAAAAAGTTAATTAATCCACAATTTAAAAAAAACAAACAAAAAAACGAACAAAACAAATGATAATGATGATAGTTATGATAGTAATGAAAATAGTTATGATAATAATGGAGAAGATGATGATGATGATGATAATGATAGTTATAAAGGGGTCTGGAGAGAGAGGAGGATAGAGAATACAGCCTGCCAAACATCCACACACAGCAAAAGGCAGCAAACTATATAACTATTTTTCGGTGAACTGTTTTCAGAAACTATTGACTGGGTCGAATATTGAGAATGTTGATGATTTTCGTTTTTGTCTTCCTTGTCTTTTTCAATCAAACACTGATTTCTTGGTGATTATCTAGAATGTTTGTGACATTGATCTGAAAAAAAAAATCAGTAATAATAAAATGCGCTGTCTCCTCAGCTGTCTCTCATAGATATATATATATATATATGTGTGTGTGTGTGTGTATGTGTGTGTTGTGTGTGTGTGTGTTAGCGCGCGCGCAGTCTCTAGCTCTGTCGGCCATCCATCATAATAACACAGTTATTCTTCTTCTTTCTCAGATTTCTCGATAAAAAGCGGCGTTTCGTCAGAAATCTGTGTCTTACGACCATCTTAGGGGACAAGGGGGTGGGGGGGGGTGGGGGGGGCGGGGTGGGGGGTGGGGCGTGGGGGGGGTGTTTCGATGACTCATTTGAAGACATCCGTTTTGATTTTTCTCCCATTGTGTATTGGGTCATAACGTTGTTTCCTGCTGAAATGATGGGCCTTTGTTTCGTTTTGTTGTTGGCGGACTGAGGGAGGGGGGTGCGAGGATGGGGGGGCGGGGGATGGGGGGGGGGCGTTGGAGGGCAGTGCAATGAACTATTTCTCCTGTTTGTTATTTTTTTTTATGATTCATTTGTGAGGGCTGTTAACAGTGTTATCCAACAACACCTTCTCCCCCCCCCCTCCCCACCCCTCTCCTGTCCTGGATGGACTCTCCTCGCGAACGGGGGTTTTACGGTTCTAGAATGGACTCGCCCGTGTGACAGGGGAAGAAAAAAACTTATGAGTGGAACACACACACACAGAGAGAGATAGTTTGGAATAGATTTTTCAGTGTGCGTTCCGCTTGATTTATCAATTCCAGTGTCATCACGTGCGAGCTAAGCCACGTGTGCTGCCTAATGATAACAATAATAATGATGATGATGATAATGATAATGATGATGATAATAATAATAATGTTGTTATTGTTGTTGTTGTTGTTGTTATTATTATTATTATTATTATTATTATTATTATTATTATTATGTTATCATTGTTATTATTATTATTATTAGACATAATTTTTCTGTGGCGCGATATCCAGTGCCAATGCTGCTCAAAGCGCCTTGCATCATCCAGTTGAATATGAACATGCTTTAACATTTATGCATCACTTATGTCAGAATATTTTTTGAAATAGATATAAAAATATATCTGTCTGTCTGTCTGTCTGTCTGTCTGTCTGTCTGTCTGTCTCTCTCTCTCTCTCTCTCTCTCTCTCTCTGTCTCTATATCTGTATCTCTCTCTCTCTTTCTCTCTCTCTCTGTCTCTGCCTCTCTCTTCTCTCTCTCTCTCTCTCTCTCTCTCTCTCTCTCTCTCTCTCTCTCTCTCGCTGTCTTTCTTTCTCTCTCAGTCTCTGCCTATCTCTGTCTCTGTCTCTCTCTCTCTGTCTGTCTGTCTGCATCGCTCTCTCTCTCTCTCAATCTCTGTCTCTCTCTCTCTCTCTGTCTCTGCCTCTCTCTCTCTCTCGCTGTCTTTCCTTCTCTCTCTTTCTCTCTTCCTCACTCTCTCCCGTTCCTTCACAAGCCCACACCACGCAACTGTGTATGTCCACAGCATTGCTTGCTTTCTTGCACGTTCGTATGATATAAAACATCACAAAAAATAAAATCTCCCAGACAATTTCCAAAATGTCTTTCGTCCAGTCTTGACAGCTTTGTCAGAAATATTTGCCCTTGTGTTAGTGTTGTTTTTGTTTGTTTGTGTGTGTTGTTTATTTGTTGTTGTTGTTTGTTTGTTTGTTTTCAAGCGTCTTTGGCAGAAGGTCAAAACAGTTATTGCCAATATCGACGAAGACGACGATGACAACGACTACAGCGACAGTGATGATGATGTTGATGATGATGATGATGATGTCAGTTCCATGACTTGATCTGATCAGCGGTTTATATCATTTACCATTCTCACTGACGTTCCGGGGCGTATCATATTAGTTCATTTGACTGGCGGAAAAAGTACATGCATGCATGAAGTCAGTCAGTACGCGCGCACTTGACCGCCGACAATGTAAGCGTATGCGCGTGCATGCGTGTACGTGAGCGTGTGTGTGTGTGTGTCGTGTTTGCTTTACTAATGCGTGCGGTGGGTGCGTGCGTGAATGCGTGCGTGAGCGTGCTTTGACGCGCGCTCCTAGGAGCTCATCATCTTCTTTAGCAGTCCGAGAAAACACAGCATCGTGGGGAGAGTCAACAAGCAGGGCTGTTAGACACTCCCCCCCATACCCCCCTCCCACCAGTCCACTGGCCAATCCATCCAATTAGCCCTAAGCCCCGGTGACGGAATGTAAACTACTACAGCCCACCCCCATAGATCCAGTTAGTGGCACCCCCAAGTCTCTCTAATCTCACTCTTTTGGGGGCGAAGATGATGTGGGGGGCTTGGGCGGGGGGGGGGAGGGGGGGAGAGAGGTCTGAGGAATGAGGGTGCGGGTTGATGGGCAGGCAGGGTGTGGGGGTGGAAAGTAGGGGGGGGGGGGAGAGATGGGTGTTTGTGAAGGCAACGGGTTCGGGTGAGTCATGTTTTCTCTTTGTGTGTGTCAATGTGTGTGTGTGTGTGTGTGTGTCGAGGAGGGAGAGAGGGGGTGGTCGAGGGGGAGGGGGAGGTATGTGTGCGTGTGTGTGTGTGTGCGTGTTCTCCACACACTCTGTCTGTTATAACTCCCGCCCCCCTCTCTCTCTTATTTGAAAAGACAGTTATATGTTACGATTCTTTCTCATGCTGCCAAGAGCGCCGTTTTGCTTCTTCTGGAAAGGTTTCTTTCCACGTTGGACACCACGTGAGGGCATTCGCTGCCAATGGCGTCACTTCCGGTGAAACTCATATCCTCAAGCCACATAAACCTGAAAAATGTATCATACTAGTAGGTGGATAAAAGTCAGTTAACCCAGTTTGATGTCGCCGAATCCTTCTCCGCTCATGCAGCACATCCCAGTCCCATCGAAACAGTCGCTTTCGAATACTTTTTTTTTTTTTTTTTTTTCATGAGGGTTGATGTGAATGTTGTTCTGTTGTTCAAAGTACCATCTTGCTGATTTTCGTATTTTATTTATGTGTTTTTTGTTTGTTTGTTTCTTGGGGGTGTTTTTGTTGTTGTTTTGTTTGTTTGTTTGTTTTTGATTTTTGTTTGTTTGGGGTTTTCTGGTTTTGTTTTTGTTTTCGTTCTAATACGACGGCTGTTTTTCATGTTACATAATTTATGTTTGATACAAGGGTCTAGCCAAATTTAGGTGCTAAATACTTGCTACCGTATCCACAGGTTAATTAACCCGAAAATGGTGGTGATGATTCAGTACTCTTTGTTGAATCTGTGTTGCCAGGTTATCTGCGCCGTTATGTTGCTGTATAATTATTATGGAATGCCAGGGTATTGTATGAACAGGGATGGGAGAAAGGCATAGCAACAGACAGAGACAGACAGACAGAGAGAGAGAGAGAGAGAGAGAGAGAGAGAGAGAGAGAGAGATTCAAAAAACTTCATTACTCAAGGATAAAGATTTTAGGCATCGCCCAGTCTTCCAATCTGTCCTTGTGACAACAATGACAATAACAACATTAACGATAACGACACAAAAATAATAATTTTGTTAACACTGCTACATCCACTGCTACTACAACGAAGAATGATTACCACCATCATCATTAACATCGTGAAAAGTAATAAAACGAACGCATTCATACATTCATATCCATACACATACACACACTCTCTCCACCCAGAGAGAGAGAGAGAGAGAGACATTACAGTTTCATCCTTAACATTTATCCAGAGAGGATAAGCAACAACAAAAACAACAACAACAACAACAGCAACAACAACAACAGCACAACAGTAAAGACGTTGTTTGACAATGCGTGTCCGTCCAGGTATCGTTTCCATTCATTGTGTCTCATTCCCTACGCCATCTTTCAGTGACGGACGGGGCCTATCAGGGTTTTTTTTTTAGTGGCCGCTCGAACCAGAGAGGTTTCCTGTCCACGTCCTCTTTCCCCGTGTCAGTTCCAGGGCTGCTGTCGCTGCGGTTCAGTCAAGGCAAGGAGCTTGGAGCTTCTTCTGCTCTTTATAGAAATGAATTATAGTGATCATGGGATGGGAGAAAGATTAGAAGAAGAAGAAAAAAAAAAGAGAACCAAAGAGGAAACCACGTGGAGCAATGGGAAATTGAGTCTTGGAAAGCCGGGCGCAATAGCCGAATAGTTAACTCTCTCCATACGAACGGTGAAAGAGACGACGTTAACAGCGTTTCACCCCAGTTACCATCATCAAAATATTGCAAGTGGAAGGCTCTTATACTGAAGAGGTGAATGTTGACAAAGAATGCCACAATTCTGACGACGGAAGCTAAAGGTTGGGTCATTCAGACACCCACTGGACATCCGAGGGGTCTGTGTAAAGGAGAAGAGAGGACTGGCCGTACTGAGTGAGTTAAAGCGTTGGACTTTCAATCTGAGGGTCCCGGGTTCGAATCACGGTGACGGCGCCTGGTGGGTAAAGGGTGGAGATTTTTACGATCTCCCAGGTCAACATATGTGCAGACCTGCTTAGTGCCTGAACCCCCCTTCGTGTGTATACGCAAGCAGAAGATCAAATACGCACGTTAAAGATCCTGTAATCCATGTCAGCGTTCGGTGGGTTATGGAAACAAG
>NC_134894.1:56227904-56250404 GCF_041734735.1 Babylonia areolata
TCCCTTCGTGTGTATACGCAAGCAGAAAATCAAAACACGCACGTTAAAGATTTTGTAAATCCATGCCAGCGTTCGGTGGGTTATGGAAACAAGAACATACCCAGCATGCACCCCACCCCCCCCCGCCCCCTCTCCCCGAAAACGGAGTATGGCTGCCTACATGGCGGGGTAAAAACAGTCATACACGTAAAACCCATTCGTGTACATACGAGTGAAGGTGGGAACTGCAGCCCACGAACAAAGAAGACGACGACGAAAGAAAAGGCACGGGGAGGAAAACTTGATACAGTGCACTGTGTTGTGTTCTCTTCAGTGGTGTTTGAGCCAACATTTTTTTTTTGTGTTCTCTGTTGATTCCTTCCCACATGAATCGTTTTACTAGCAATCTGTGCATGGCTTCTTGGCGATAATTGACAGGCAAGATAATGAAGCGTTCTGTGATTTCCAGCCGACTTCTCGTGAGAGAGAGAGAGAGAGAGAGAGAGAGAGAGAGAGAGAGAGAGAGAGAGACAGACAGACAGACAGACAGACAGACAGACAGACAGACAGACAGAGAGAGAGAGAGAGAGAGATGAAGATGAAAAGATACAGGGGTACCGAACATGTTATTCTCTCTCCCCCCCCCTCTCTCTCTCTCTTTCTCCCTCTTATTCATCTGTCAATCTCTGTATATATATATATATATATATATGTGTGTGTGTGTGTGTGTGTGTGTGTGTGTGTGTGTGTGTCTTTGTCTGTCTATCTGTCTATCTGCCTATCTGTTTGTGTCTGTATTCTTCATCATATTCCGTCTGCAGGAATTTTTCTTCTTCTCTTTCTTACTTTCCCATTAAATGTATGTGTGTAATTGTAACTGATGTAGATTAGCCGGGACAGAATGGAAGAATGGGCCATGCCTAAAATCTGAATCCTTGAATAAAAGAAAAAAAAACGTTTTGAGTTCTCTCAGTCTCTCTCTCCATCCTTTTATTCTTTTTTTCCTTTTTTTTTTTCTTCTCATCCGCCATGCCATCTTCAGTGATGGCCTGTCTATCAGGGTTTTTTAGTGGCCGGTCTAATGAGGGAAGTTCCTGTCGATTTCTTCTTGTTCTGTCAGTTCCAGTTGCTGTCCCTGAGGGTCTTGCCAAGGCAAGGAGCTTGAACCACTGCTGTTCTTTATAGAAATGAACATTTTGATAGTCAGTCGTGTCCCGACTATGACCATCACAACAGCAGAGGAGGCAACTGCTGTCTCGACTATCTGGGCGAGAATTTGATTATAGTGGAGAGTGTCTTGCCCAAGTTGCATCCCCACTCTCTCGGCCAAGAGGGTTTTAGGACAATCAGCGTTGGGATGGTTCCTCATAGGAATGAATAACTTGATGATAATGACAAGAGGAAAGGGTGAAACGGTATCAGGAAGGTGAGAAGGGCGGAGAGCAGTAATGAACAAAGACATGGGGGAAAAAAAGTTTCAGAAAGAGAATTGGGGGATGGTGGGGGTGAGAGCCAAAAGGAATATAGGGAGCTAGGGTGGTGGAAAACTACGTCAACTGAATATGCTTCGCGATAAGAATCAAGATAAATGAACCCCATCGCCTACTGTTCGTCTTCCTTCCTCCCCCTACCCTCTTCCCCCCCCCCCCCCCCCCCCCTCCCCGCCTCGTATTTTCTTGCTGTCACTCTGTTCGTTGCAGACCGTCAGGCCGATTCTGTTTCATTGTTTGGGTATGTGCTCAGTAGTTCCTAGACCACCATCCCTATCCTCCTCCACCCAGCCACCCACCAATCCCAGAAACTTAAAACACGGAATCAAATTTTGAAAAAATTCAGATCTAACTTACTAATATACCTAATGACTCTCTCAAACTTGGCACCTCTTTATCCTAAAATGTACTGATTATGTTCCAATGTCAGTGATATTTTTTATGAATAATAGAAAATGAAGTCTGCTTTTGATTCACCCATCTCTGTCAATCTATCTCTCTTTTTTTTCCCCTTAACGATTTGATCTTTTCAGTAATAGTCTGTCGTGTCGTACTTAATTAGGTAATGTGCATGCTTTCGTTTATGCCTTTTATTTTCATATGTAATTGTGTGTGTGTGTGTGTGTGTGTGTGTGTGTGTGTGTGTGTGTGTGTGTGTGTGTGTGTGTGTGTGTTTGCCTTTGTTTTCTTTAGTTTGTTTTTGGTTTTTTCTTCTTCTTTGCCCTTGAGGGCTGGATGAAAAAAATAAAAAAAAAAAAGCAGCTGTGCTTACTCCACTACCCTCGTTAAATAAAAATTCGTTTCGTTTCGTTTCGTTTCGTTTCTCCGCCTCCTGACCCCTCTACCTGTCCGCATTAGTTTATTCCTCTGTTTGTCTTTCCTTCCATCTCAAAATTTTTATCGATATCATCATCATCATCATCTCTCTCTCTCTCCCCCGTCTCTCTCTCTCTCTCTCTCTCTCTTTCTCTCTCTCTCTCTCTCTCTCTCTCTCTCTCCTCTCTCTCTCTTTCTCTCCCCCTTTCGCTCGCTCTCTCTCTCTCCCTCTATCTCTTTCTGTCTTCTACCCTCTCTCTCTCTCTCTCTCTCTCTCTCTCTCTGTCGCTCACTCTTTCTCGCTCCCTCTCTGCCACACACATTCTCACACAGAGATAGACTTACAGACAGACAGACGGACGGACAGACAGACAGATGGAGACAGGAGTTAAATTAAGAGTTTTGTTTTAATGAAAAGGAAGACACAAATGACGTGTTACGTCCGTAGGTATCCGTTCCCTCCCCCCCCCCCCACCCCCACCCCCCCACCCTTTTTTTTTTCTTCCTCCCCATGCCATCTTCAGTGACGGCCTGTCTGTCAGAGTTTTTAGTGGCCGGTCTGACGCGAGTGGTTCCTATCGACGTCCTCAAACTCCTGGAAGTTTCCGCCGTAGCGGGCTTCTTCCGAGGTTGCGTGCTAGAGCCAGCTGTATTCTCTGGACGTACACGTGGATGAAAACGTCTGTGCGGTATATATATATATATATATATATATATATATATATATATATATATATATAGTGTGTGTGTGTGTGTGTGTGTGTGTGTGTGTGTGTGTGTGTGTGTGCGTATTTATGGGCGTGTTAAGTACGCACATTACACGAAACGTTTGTTCCTGTATGCTCTTTGTTTTACGTGCTTTCATTTGCGTTGGGGTCGTCAAGGTAAACTCTGTTCACTGGATTATGTATGAATAAGTAGTGCTGAGTTTAACGATCTACTGGCAATTCTGCCATTAAAGTGTAGTTGTTACAGGTGGTCCGACGGTTGGTCTGTCTTCAGGTTGTCAGGAGGGTGGTCATATCGCGTAAATAAGACGTACAGGGGAGAATGGGGGGGGGGGGGGGGGGGGGGGTGAGAAACGCAAAGGCTGAAAAATAGATTTTTTAACGCCGTCTGTGTGTGGATGTTTTGTTGTTGTTGTTGTTGTTTTTAATCAAAAGGAATGGGAAATCTGTTGAAGGCCACCACGAGATCAAGAAAGGTGTTGGTATTTGTGCTGATTTCTTGAGGACAGTTTCCCCGATTTCAATAAAACCCTGTAGATTGATTGATTGATGTGGATACTTCTACAGCGCCTATCCTCGGTCAGAGACCAAGCTCTAAGCGCTTTACATACACGCGGACATTTGCACCACAGGCTGCCTACCTGGGTAGAGCCGACTGACGGCTGCCACTGGGCGCTCATCATTCGTTTCCTATGTCATTCAATCAGATTTCAGACGCACACACATACACACTCAGACAGACATGTAACATTTTACGTGTATGACCGTTTGTTTGTTGTTTTTTTTTTTTATATTATTTACCCCGCCATGTAGGCAGCCATCCTCCGTTTTCGGGGGTGTGCATGCTGGGTACATTCTTGTTTCCATAACCCACCGAACGCTGACATGGATTACAGGATCTTTAACGTGCGTATTTGATCTTCTGCGTGCGCATACACACGAAGGGGGTTCAGGCACTAGCAGGTCTGCACATATCTTGACCTGGGAGATCGGAAAAAAATATCCACCCTTTACCCACCAGGTGCACCGAGATTCGAACCCAGGACCCTCAGATTGAAAGTCCAGCGCTTTAACCATTCGGCTATTGACCACCAAAAGTTTTTTTGGGGGGTTTCTTTTAAAGGTCTGACATTTCTGTTACATTGACGTTGGGTCTGAATCTCAAAAGGCGTATTTTTGTTCCCCATTGGAAACATCTAAATTTTGTTCATATTATAATGCTGATATGTCTTGAGGCTGCTTGGTCTAATGGGCATAAAGACATATCTTTTTAAAATGACTGATCATCTCGACCTTCACTTTGCCTCAAGCTGACAAAAATTGCAACATTTGATTTAAAAAGCACGCTAAAATTCGATTTAGCAGCAAAGAATGCTATGCCACACATGTGGATTTTTTCGTGTCTGCACACGCAGCACACTGACAAATGCAATCAATAATTTAGTTAATCAATTCATCAGTCTGTCAGTTAGTTGATATGATTATTTTCAGGAGGAGGCAAGAAAAGTAACATTAGCAAAAGATAGGTCAGAGGCTGGGAAAGACGGAACTTTACATATCTTTTCCATCTCGTTTCGAGTGTGATCGCAAAGTCACAGTTGAATTTTGAGCAAGTCCTCTAAGTATTCTATTTTTTGGGGCTGTACCTTTTTTATTTCTTTTTTTTACCTCTTTTTTTCTTTTTTTTTCCCCTCTTTTTTTTTTTTTTTTTTTTTTTTTTCTTTTTTTTTATAAAGAAGCAGGTTGTACATGAACTCTTGACAGGCAAGAAAATAAGGCGGGTTTTCACCCACACCTCTCCTTCCTCAGCTCTCACCAGAGTGGAGGAGGGAGGGAGATGGAAAAGAGAGAGACAGAGAGACTGAGTGAGCTTTTTACCCTCGTTTCTGTTTCCTCTCCCTCCTCCCTCAAACCCCCTCGCCCCCACAGCTACGTGAAGAGGAAAGGGGCAAAGGGGGATAAGAATGACAAGGCATGTCCGGTACACGGTTCTCAGCATCACTCTCCATAGATTTCTTTTCCTTACCCCCCCCACCCCCCAGCCCCACCCCCCCGCCTCCCTGACATCTTCTTCTCTAACACCTTGTCTGTCAGGGTGTATTGGAGTGGGGGTTTTCTTTTTATATATTGGCTGATCCAAGGAGAGATGTTCCTGTCGACATGAGCTTCGGTTGTTGGTTTTTTTTTGTTTTTTTGTTTTTTCTGGTCACATCTGCTGCCGCATTCGAGAAAGCTTATTAAGTCTGGTCAGTTCTTTCGTGGGCAAACATAAACATATACAGTGGGTGCTGGTGTGTATTCAGTTAGTTGTAGGCGCCATTTCTCTGTAATGTCCCATTTTGGCGTCCGAAATTATTGCACCTAGTGGTTACATTTTCATGGTTGACCAAAACCGGAACAAGCAAGAAGGTTGCACGTTAGTTTAGTGACTGAATTCGCATAAAAAATTGAGTAAAATAACGTATGAAGTAAGAGTCGAAATCCACTGAAATGGATTACAACGTCCACTAATGGTAATATCGTTTCATACATGCACGGGAATTGCCTGTAAACTAGGTCCCTGAATTTCTGCGCATCCAGAATCGGCCTCTTCTCCCCTAAATTATGAGGACACACACCGACAGATAAGCCTACCTAGGTGCCTACTCATCCGTCGGACCGACGGGAGACTCCATCACATGCACGGGAATTGCCTGTAAACTAGGTTCCTGGATTTAGGATGCTAAAAAATAGGACTTTACCTTGAATTTGTGTGTGCGTGTGTGTGTGTGCGTCCATCAAATGGCTTGAATCGAAACACCTAGTACACGCCTACCTCTGTAACTGTTAACGTTGCAAGCCGTCCACAGAAAAATGACAAAAACGCAGTCGTTCGTCCATACCTGTCCTCCCGCTGTTCTGTCCGGTGAACGTTTGAGAGGGGTTTGAAGGAAGAGATAGAGGAGAGAGGGGGTGGGGGGGGGTCGGAGAGAGAGCGGGGCACACAGAGAGAGAGAGAGAGAGAGAGAGAGAGAGAGAGACCATCGTTTTCCCCCTCACCATTTCCTTCGACTACGCACAATCGCAACAAAAAAAAAAGATGGAAAATATGACAGGACATGTCTCCTCCGTACTCGCCTGTATCTCTTCCCCATCCTTCACATTGATTTTATGCTTCTCGTTTTTCCTTGCCATCTTCAGAGGTGCCTGCCTGTCATTTTTTTTTTGCTGGTCTAACGAGAGCGGTTCGCTTGTCGCCGTCCTCTTTTCCTGCCAGTCCCAGCTGCTACCTTCAGACAAGGAGCTTTGATCAGTTCTGCTCATTAACGAACAAAAAAAAAAAAGAAAAAAAAAAGAAGAAAAAAATAGAAATGCAACAACCGGAGGTACCATCAGTAATGTTGCTGCTACTACTGCTGCTGTTGCTACTGCTGCTGCTGCGACCATTCCTTGACTCCAGGTGTCGTTGTTGATGATGCTTTTTTTTTTCTTTTTTTTATACTTCCACCAATGATAGTTGCCAGTCGCCAGTACACTCTCTCCGTGAGGGTCTCTGGGTTCTAATCACGGTCTCGTTCTTTTCTCCCAAGTTTGACTGGAAATTCAAACTTAGCGTGTGGGGTCATTCGGATGAGGCGATAAGCCTAGCTCCCGTTTACAGCACACACCCGGTGCCGGGTCTGAAGAGGAAGCCCCTGGCGACAAAAGTGTTGTCCTCTGGCAAAAAATTCTGTGGAAGAAATTCACTTTGTTAGGAGCACAGACATTATTATACGAGGGTCATTCAATAAATAAGGTGAATTTTTCGGTATAAGGACTTCTAATACAGATAGAAGCTTACTTTTTTTTTTTTCAACGTAGTCTCCCAGCACTGTCACACACTTTTCCCATCTGTGCACAAGCTTCCGTATTCCCTCAGCGTAAAAATCTTTGGACTGATGTCTCAGCCAGTCGCTCACAACACTTTTGACTTCATCGTCACTTCGTGCCTCTCGTGAACGCTTTCAAGGGACCAAACAGGTGAAAGTCTGAAGGGGCAAGGTCTGGGCTGTAAGGGGGATGAGGGAGCAGTTCCCAGCCCAGCTCGTTGATGGTCTGCACCGTTCGGGCTGCTGTGTGAGGCCTTGCATCTTTGGCACCCACCGGCAGCTGACCTTCGAGTAGCCAAGGTCATCATGGACAATTTTGTGTGCTGTCCCAACAGATAAGCTCAAAGTCCTTGCAATGTCATCCACTGTCACCCTTCTGTCAGACTGAATGAGGTCATTGACTGATTCGATCACCTCAGGAGACCTCACTTCTGTAGGCCTTCCAGACCTGTCTTCATCCTCAACACTGCTCCGTCCTTCTTTAAACAATTTAGCCCACTTGTAGACATTTTTTTCGGCTGAAACATGTGGCACCATACACAGTTGACATTCTCCTATGAATTTCAACTGGTTTGCACCCTTCAGCAACCAAAAACTTGATAACTGACCGCTGTTCAATCCTGGAGCATGCTTCTTGGTCGGCCATCTTTGTTATTCACCAAAACTCTCAAAGTTTTTTTTAATCTGCAAAACAAATTAAATCCATGTGAAAAAGAAGTAAAGCACAAAAAAAAAAAAAAAAAAAAAAAAAAAAAAAAAAAAAAGTAAGCTTCTATCTGTATTAGAAGTCCTTATACCGAAAAATTCACCTTATTTATTGAATGACCTTCGTATGTATGCACTGAAGGCCTGACCAAACGCGCGTGCGTTGGGCTATGCTGCTGGTCAGGCATCTTCTGCCTAGCAGATGTGGTGTAGCATAATGTGGATTTTTTTTCCGAACGCAGTGTGACGCTTCCTTCAGAAACTGAAACGAGAGAGAGGGAGAGAGAAAGAGAGGGGGGGGGGGAGGGAGAGAGAGAGAGAGAAGGTGAGATGCAGAGGACTAACATACAGAAAGAGAAGGCAGGATGGAAGAGAGAGAAGGCGGAGGGGGGGGGGGGGGGCACGCTGTCGTATCGCTTTTAACCTTTATAACTGTCTCTGTCTGTCTGTCTCTTTCGCTCTCTCCCTCTCTCTCTCTCTCTCTCTCTCCCTCTGTGTGTGTGTCTCTGTCTCTCACTCTCCTCCCCCCCCTCTACCCCCATACTTCTGCCTCACCCGTCACCCAACCCCCTTCCTGTCTGTCTCTACCAAGTTGCACGATCTAATTATCATACCCTTCATTCGCCCGTTTTACTCCAGTTACTGAAGAGAAATGTTTTTGATTCGTCTGGCCGACCAGTCCTTTTAGTGGTATTTTCAGACACAGGAATGCATCATACACTGGAGATCTCTCTCTCTCTCTCTCTCTCTCTCTCTCTCTCTCTCTCTCTCTCTCTCTCTCTCTTTCTCTGTCTGTCTGTCTGTCTTTACCTCCTAAATGGATTGAAATCACATACTTTTTCAGGGGACTACACGTATGTATCTCCTTGTGGATGTAGTGTTGTGGACTTCAAATTCATAACTAAGTAAGTGTGTACATACTTTAACATTGTGCCCATGGTTGAAACAAAACATGCTTCTATTGAAATGCCTATTGTTCTAGATGAAAATGTTGTACATCCTGAGCAAAGCTTGAACTATAAAACGTTTTCAACAACCAGGTACAAATGGGACAATGACAACCATGACACATTTTATGACAGAATGCGTAGCGACTGTGTTAAGACTATTTTTTTGGATGAAGCAGTGTTTTTAATTGAATATGATGTCAACCAAGCACTTGCTGAATTCAATGCATGTTTCGTATACACTGGTGAGTGCATGAAGGAAACAATACATGTTGGGGGTGGAAAGAGAAGAGCATAGTTCCATCTTGAATGCAAACAGAGTAGAACACTTTTGCGTCTGCAGCGTCGACAGCTGGGTAAATGCCACCTCGATACTGACAGGTTAGCTTATTGCGAGAATATGAAACAGTACAAAAAGCTATTGAAATATAAAAAGAAATTTGCTCAAAGATGACATTCTGCATGATTCACAAGATGGTCTAAACAATGCAAGAGAGTTCTGGAATACGGTTCGTTCAGTGAGACCACGACCCTCTGTGCAAAGCGCAATTACGAGCAATGAATGGTTTGAACACTTTCATAATGTTTTAATGACCTAAACATAAGTGAAGATCATGGTGGTGGTGGTGGTTGTAATGATGGTAACAATATAAATCACGGTGAAGAACTTGATAATCCACCCTTTGGTGCATTTCCTAATTCTGATTCAATGAATGAGGCGATAACTGCGGATGAAATTCGATCAGCTGTGCGAATACCTGCCTCTTCCTTGTCTTCAGTTTCTCCAGTTTTAGAGTTGTGCAGGCATGTGAATTACTGGTGTGAAAGCGCTTTGATTGTCTCTGCACAAGATTCAGCGCTATATGAATACTACTACGACTACTACTACTACTACTAGTCTACTGCTACTGCTACTATTATTATTATTGTTGTTGAAAAGCAGATCACATCTTCACTCTTTCTGCTGTGGTACAAAAACTGCTTGTAAGATACAGAAAACTGCATGTAGCGTTTATGGATTTTCGTAAAGCATTTGACACTGTATGTAGAGGAAAGTTAAGGGCCGTATTGTGTAAGAATGGGTTGTATGGTAAGATACTGAATGTTTTTAAGTCAATGTATTCGGTTGTAAAAGCAAGAGTACGTGTTGGTGGTGATTTAACAGATGCTTTTTTGTGCCCACGAGGCCTGAAACAAGGAGAAGTATGTTCACCAGTCTTATTTCCTTTGTTTATATATGAGTTAACAAATGATATAATTGAGTTTGTAGCCACGGTGTTGAATTGACACCAGATTTGATACAAATTCTGATTCTGTTATTTGTTGATGACATTGTGCTAATATCTGACTCTATAATTGGTCTCCAGACACAGTTAAATATTCTGTCTGACACAGCTAAGAGTCTTGATCTTATTGTAAATATGGATAAATCCAGAGTTGTTATTTTCCGTAATGGTGGTCATCACGCCTTGAGAGAAAAATGTGGGTTTTTTGGGGTTTTTTTTGTTTTTTGTTTTGTTATTTTTGTTTGTTTGTTTGTTTTGTTGTTGTTGTTGTTGTTGTTGTTGTTTTTGATGGAAATGACCTGAAAATTGTAAATATGTACAAATACTTTCGTATCTTTTTGTCAACAAAATAAAGGTTTGCACACACTATGTCTGACTTTGCAGAAAAGGCAAAAAATGAACGATTGCAATCATTAGGATATTGTGGTCGATAGGTGAGCATTTGCCGACTGTCTTTTTTAAGCTCTTTGATTGCCTTGATTGCCAAATACAGCCATTCTTGACCTATGGTGCTGAAATCTGGGGATGACATACAACCAAGACCAAATCGAAAGAGATCACTTGTTTGCTCTTAAACGATTCATGGGTGTAAATAATAAATCTCCAAAATACTTAATATACAGGAAAACGGGAAGATACCCATTACATATTGCAACACGTACAATGTGTGAAATTCTGGTTACGAATAGCGCAGATGGAAAACGATAAACATCCCAAGAAAGCTTATGATATGCTTCTGAACCTGCAGAACTAGAATTATGTGACTTGGGCTTGTAAAGTTAGAATCTTTTATACAAATTTGGTTTTGGAGAAGGTTAGGAATATCAGGGTGTTGATAACTCGGAAATGTTTCTAACGGCTTTCAAACAGAGACTTATCGACTATTTTAAACAAGACTGGCATCCAAGTTAGAGTCACATGCATCCTATTATGTCTACACCTCTAAAAGACATTCTTTTTCACCAAGTTGTCGTTTACTTCAAATTGCCAACATCAAAATTCGTAGCGTTTTCTCGAGATTCATGAGTGGAATGTCTCCACTGAATTGCTATTTTTTTTACAGTACAAACGTGATGTGAACAGAAATGTTAACTGTCCTGTTTGTGTCAATGTCCCAGAAACAGAACTTCACTTTTTGTTAACGTGCTATAAATACAAATAAATCCAGAAGGAGCTAATGCCAGAAAAGTTCTAATTACAACCATCCATGTTTAAACTTGCACTTCTGCTGGCCAATGTAAACGAAAGAATTGTTTGTAATCTATCCCTTTTTGTATTCAAAGCGTTAAAAAATAGACAATATGTGTGAATGTGATCGTGATTTTTAAGTCGATACATATTTTTTTCCATACTTTGCTCACTTCGTTGTATGGGCAAATGGCCTGACAATTAAACTGTCCTGCGTTCTGTCTGTCTGTCTGTTTCACCCCCTCTTGACATATCTTAAGAATCGTTTCTTTCTCAAACATAACCAGCTTTCAATACATTTTCCCTCCAAGTAATCTCAACAAAAGAAGTTATTACATAATTATTCTTCACAAAGTTCAGTTCACCTTATTTCCACAACATGGTTGCTGTCACAGAAGATGTCCACGCATACTAAACCAGTCAGTGTGCTCCTTCCTACCAGCAACAAGAGTCCGGATTATGCATTATCTATTGAAGTAACACCCAGCAGCTTCATTTTGCATCAGTGAACTCAAAACACGAGATAGAGCTAATATCATGATAACCTTGGTGAATAGAAATATTTCGCGACAGATTAATACAAGACTTGCAAATTGATGAAAAGCAAGATGCACCTGGATAAACTCATGATATGTCAGCACACAACATCGAAATATCCCCCGAATATGACTCTCAGACGGAGAAAACTTGTTTGAATCGCCACGTTTTATGTTACAGAGGTGGACACAGAGAGAGGATTTGATTAAACATACATATAGCAGCAGACAGATCTCTGACAAAAAGAAAGACTAAAATCTTCGCAGCATCCAAAGCCTTTTAGAGTCTGGGGGACAGCTCAGTAAACAGCCTGAGGGCCAGACCACCACGCCATTGATCGCAGAAGGCAGCCACAGACATTCCGTGAGAGCCAGAAAGAGAGCCATTGTGAACCATGCAACGGTGTATCATGAGAGGAGAAGGAGAGAGAGAGAGGAAAGGAGAGAACAGGGAATGCGGAAAAAAGGAAAGAGAGAGAGAAAAAGAAAAAGGAAGAAAGGGAAGCAGAAGAGCCCCGGTGGGTGGGTGGGGGGTGGGTGATGATGATGGTGGTGATGATTTTGGTGATGTGAACCAAGTGGCTGAGGGTGGGGGGTGGGTGATGATGACGGTGGTGATGATTTTGGTGATGTGAACCAAGTGGCTGAGGGTGGGGGTGATGATGATGATGGTGGTGATGTGAACCAAGTGGCTGAGGGTGGGGGGTGGTTGATGATGACGGTGGTGATGATGGTGGTGATGTGAACCAAGTGGCTGAGGGTGGTGGGGGGTGGTTGATGACGGTGGTGATGATGGTGGTGATGTGAACCAAGTGGCTGAGGGTGGGGGGTGGTTGATGATGATGGTAGTGATGATTTTGGTGATGTGAGCCAAGTGGCTGAGGGTGGGGGGTGGGTGATGATGACGGTGGTGATTTTGGTGATGTGAACCAAGTGGCTGATTATCCTTGAGGGAACACGCAATGAAGAAGGAAAGAAAGATGAAAGGAAGGAAGGATCTAGGAAAATGGGATTAAAATGGATCGAAGATGACGATGATGATGATGATGATGGTAAATTTACAGAGTGCAGTTCTTCTTCTACAAGCTGCCAGAAGTATATCAATCACTTCATCACTTAGATATAAGTTGATCGTTCGAACAGATGTCAAAGACATGGATATACACCTCCAGCATGTCATTGCCTATCCCTGCAAGTAAGTGCTGTTCGATTGTTTATTTTCGTAGTAAAAAAACAAACAAACCCAAAACAAACAAACAACAACAACAACAAACAAACAAACAAATAAAAAACGAGCTAGCTTTTAATACTACCAGTGAAAGGAACTGTCACAGAAATGATTTAGGACTTTGTTGGTTGCTTTGTTTTGTGTTTTGTTGTTGTTGTTGTTGTTGTTTTCAACTTTGATATAACTACATGCATCACGAACCATTTCTCTCTGTGAAAAATCAAGCTGTTGAACAGTATAACGCATCCGTACGACAAGAACGTTTGTCGTCTGGATGGAAACCGCGCATCTTCTGACAAGTGTGACCACACTGGTGAAAAGCATTGCGTCCAAAGGTGACGACACAGCAGTCGGCGGCTCTGTTCATCACACACAGAGAGAGAAAGAAAGAGAGAGAGAGTTCGGATGCCCTTCGCCTACCCCCCCCCCCCCTCCCCGTCCCTCCCCCTCCCCTCTCCCCAACTCTGTCCACTCCCACCACCCACTCTTTGCTGTTTGTGAAAGGTTCAAACCCTCGCCCACCTCTTTCGAACCCTAACATGTTCATACAATACGTCTTTTATAAGGTTGTTTATTCGTTGTTGCTGATGACGGAAGAATTCAATACCTACACGTTTTTCCCTTCACTATCTTGTCATTCTACACGAGAAAAAAAAAATCAGACTCAGAGAACGTGCATTTGATTCAAAGAAGACGATACCACAGAGGGTTCTTTGACACCGAAAGATGCACAGCAAATTTCGCACCGACAAAACTGGGCCGGTCATATTGAAGATTTTGACTTTGTTCCTTTGTACCTGCTGTTTGGCTGTCTGCAAGCTAATAAGACGCGCTAAACAGCGCTGGCTTGCAGTCGTGTACTCATGTTAGAACCCGTTCGGTGTTAACTCACTCAGTACGGCCTGTCCTCTCTTCTCCTCTCTCTACACAGACCCCTCGGATGTCCAGTGGGTGTCTGAATGACCCAACCTTTAGCTTCCGTCGTCAGAACTGTGGTATTCTTTGTCAACATTCACTTCGTCAGTATAAGAGCGTTCCGCTTGCAATATTTTGATGATGGTAATTGGGATGAAACGCTGTTAACGTCGTCTCTTTCGCCGTTCGTATGGAGAGAGTTAAACTGTTAATGTTCATGGCGTCGTTAAGGTATGGTTTCTTTGACGGGTGAGTTTGGAGAAGAATCACCTTGTAAAAAAAAGCATCGGACACAAAATCTCGGGGCAGAAAATTGGATGTCTGGGACACCAAACACCACGGGCAGAAAACAAGAGAGTCTGGCTGCAGAAACGGCACTGCCAGAACATGCCAGAAGCTATGGGAACCCCGCACGAGGAGGCCAGAGATGTCTGGCTCCAAATGCCATCCATCCACCCATGATGCCAGGCTTGCGTCACGTGAGACAAGACATTCAGACTCTCTTCTGCGTGAACGAAAAACAAGTGACGAACAACCGGTGGAGTGGGAGGGGGGGGGGGCGGAGGGAGGATGAGAAGGGGATGTAGATGACTGTGTATGCGATGGGGGGGACGGGGGGATGGGGGGGTGGGGGGAGAGAAGAAACGTCGAAGAAGTGGGGGCGTCTTCTTATAACATACGAAAACTTGTGACTTGGTGAACTATGCAAGATGTTAAAACTGCTTTTTTTTTTTTATCTCAAGCATAAAAGATCAATATCGCTGTATTCATTTGACACAATTTCAAAGCCTTTGTGGCAGTGGGATAGTTTAATCATACAAATATGATAATCTAATCATTACTGAGTTAATACAAACTGCGATAACCGACAGAAATGGGGTATTGAGAATGCTCAACAAACTAGTTCGTTACAAAAGGTTAACTCACTCTGTACGGCCAGTCCTCTCTTCTCCTCTACACAGACCCCGCGGATGTCCAGTGGGTGTCTGAATGACCCAACCTTTAGCTTCCGTCGTCAGAATTGTGGTATTCTTTGTCAACAAACACCTCTTCAGTATAAGAGCCTTCCACTTGCAATATTTTGATGGTGGTAATTGGGGTGAAACGCTGTTAACGTCGTCTCTTTCGCCGTTCGTATGGAGAGAGTTAAACTGTTAATGTTCATGACGTCGTTAAGGTATGGTTTCTTTGACGGGTGAGTTTGAAGAAGAATCGCCTTGTAAAAAAAGCATCGGATACAAAATCTCGGGGCAGAAAATTGGATGTCTGGGACACCAAACACCACGGGCAGAAAACAAGAGAGTCTGGCTGCAGAAACGGCACTGCCAGAACATGCCAGAAGCTATGGGAACCCCGCACGAGGAGAGCAGAGATGTCTGGCTCCAAGTGCCATCCATCCACCCATGATGCCAGGCTTGCGTCACGTGAGACAAGACATTCAGACTCTCTGCTGCGTGAACGAAAAACAAGTGACGAACAACCGGTGGAGTGGGGGGGGGGAGGGAGGAAGAGAAGGGGGTGTAGATGACTGTGTATGCGATGGGGGGGGGACGGGGGATGGGGGGGTGGGGGGAGAGAAGAAACGTCGAAGAAGTGGGGGCGTCTTCTTATAACATACGAAAACTTGTGACTTGGTGAACTATGCAGGATGTTAAAACTGCTTGTTTTATCTCAAGCATAAAAGATCACTATCGCTGTATGTGGCAATGTGATAGTTTAGTCACACAAATATGATAATCTAATCATTAGTGAGTTAATACAAATGGCGATACCGACAGAAAGGGGGTATTGAGAATGCTCAACAAACTAGTTCGTTACAAAAGGTTAAGGTAATGTGTTTTAATGGACGGTAAAACAGCATCCACACTTCATTATTTCTAGCTCCCTCTGCACTCTGTTTGTATGTCCTTTGTTTAACTTAAACGTCCATGCATATAGTTTGTTTGTTTTTTTGTCATGAAAGTCACTGATTCCATTAGAAATAGTATCATTAATAACAATGTAATTTCGTGGAGGTTGAGCAAGCAAAAATTCCTTTCCTCATTTTTTTTTTTTTTTTTTTTTAATTATAAATTATATTTCAATCCGCGGATTTAGATCAAGCAAGGAAAATTGCTTGCCTCCCAGAATGATGGGTAAGATCATAAAGGAACCGGTTTCCAGCAAAATTTGGAGTAGATTGAAAGGGAGTAGACTTCAAAGAGCGCACTCCCGATGCCACAGATAGGGGTGGGTGGGGGTGGGGGGTGGGGTTAATTTTTAACGCGTTAGCCAGGTCCAGCTCGTTATCCTGACTTGAGAAGTGAGAAGAAGAAGAGGGGGAAGAAGATGAACAAGAGAAGACTGGCAGCCCTGATGTGATCTTCTGCGATCAGCTAGACTGTCAACAGGAAGAACCAGAAGAAGAAAAAAAAAGAAAACCCATGAATGTAACAATAATAATGATGATGATGATGATGACGACTATGGAGAGGCGAAAGAAAAAAAACCATTAACATGATAATGATGATAATAATAATCGTGATGATGATGATGATGAAGATGACGACGACGGAAGATGCAAGAAGATGGTAGTGCTGAAGAGAAAATAAACTTGAGTGGAAGTCGAGCGGACAGAAGGTAGATATTCACTTGGATACCTCTCAAGAAGAAGAAGAAGAAGAAGAAAAAAAAAAGGATGATAAGAAAGAGTAAAACGAAAATTGAATGATTATGACGGTGACGACGACGACGACGATGATGATGATGATGATGAAGACGAAGATGGAAGAGGCTTAGGAGGAAGAAGGAGGAGGCGGGAGGAGGAGAAGGAGGAGAGGTTTACCGGAAACAGCAGGGACGGAGGAACTTGTTCACCTGAACACCGGTGCCATCTTTTTAAGATTCGGTGCCGTCTTTTCCGTCAAGGTGTACAACAGGGTCTGTCACCTGCTGCGCTTGTTCGCTTGCTTGCTTGCTTGCTTGCTGCGACAACAACGAAAAAAAAAAAGTCAGGTGGAGGAGGGAGGAGAAAGAGGAGGAGGGGGTGGGGGTGGGGAGGATGGGAGATGTCTAGGGGGGGAGGGGGTGGGGGGTTAGAGGGGGGGAGGGAAGAACGGGGATGGGTGCGTGAGGGTTTACAGAGGAGGTGGTTGACGAGGGGTGGGGGGGAAGGGTGGGGAGTGGGATTGGGAGGTGGGTGGGGAGGGAGGGGGGGGGGGGGGGGGGGGGGGCGAGTGGCGTGGAGGAAATGGGGACAAGATCATCTAGAACCCAACATGCTGCTCACGGCGGCTTGACCATATTTAGGCAGAAACCAAGGTGAGAGGAAGGAAAAAGGGAAAGAGGGGGGTGGGGTGGGGTGGGGTGCTGGTGATGGGAGGTTGGGGGGGGGGCTGCGAGCGAATGAGACAGAGGAAGGTTAGTAGAGAGAGGACGAGACAGACGGACAGAGAGAGAGAGGGGGTGGCGCGGGGGGGGGGGGGGGGGGGGGGGGGGGGGAGTGGGGGGGTGGCGGTAAAGGAGCCAATCCGTAGCTTCGTCATGTCTAATGACGCGTTGCTCCGGCAACCGTGTGTTAGCCTCCATGCGCCCTCCTCCCTCGCCTGTAGCCTTGTTGACTGCGTAGGAGGTGAGTTTCCTTAGCAAGGGGGGGAAAGTAGGGGGAGGTGGTGGCGGGGGGACGGGGTGGGGTGTGTGGGGGGGGGGGGGGGGGGTTGGTAGGAGACGGAGAAAGAGACAGGAGTGGGAGGGGAAATGGGGGGGGGGGAGGGGAGAAGGGGAAGGAGGGAGACGGATGGAGGAGGGTTAAAAAAAAAAAAAAAAGAGCAAAGGAGTAGAATAGGGGGAATATTGGAGGCACGGGTGAATGGGTGGGTGGATTGTTCGACAGATTGGAAATTTCTAGTCCCAGGTAGACAGACGTACACACATAGAGATACGCACACATACACGCACATGCACACACACACACACACACACACACACACACACACACACACACACACACACACTTGGATATTATGTAAGAAAGAGAGGGGACATTTACTTCAAATCTTAGAAGAAAAAAAAAAAGAAGAAGAAAAATATAAAGTGTGCTTAAGATTCTCTTACTTAAGATCCAAATCAAGGAAAACAAGCAAGCACACATGCAAACGCACACGCACACATACTCGCTTGCATGCATACAAACACACATACACGCGCACACACACACGCCACTACGCACACACGCTCACAAGCAGAGAGAGAGAGAGAGAGAGGCAGAGGCGGAGAGTCTCCGTGACCATATGAAAGAAAAAAAAATATTTACTTGCTGTGGAAAGTGCATCACGGACCTTTCAGATACGTCACTCGTGAAACCGTGTGCAAAGCAAAACTGACCATATGTAAAAGTCCCTTATTTGATATACATGGCAGGTCGTTTGAAATACGGAGACGCGGAAAGATACACACGTGATGATACATGTCATATTACTCGCTTATTAGGGAGTGGTAGTAGTTGTCTTCAGTTTAACGTCTTTCCATTTTATGTTATATTAGACACACACACAAAAAGAGAGAGAGAGAGAGAGGGGGGCGGGGGGGAAGAAGGGGGTATATGGCCGGAGTGTGTGTGTGTGTGTGTGTGTGTGTGTGTGTGTGTGTGTGTGTGTGTGTGTGTGTGTGTGTGTGTGTGTGCGTGCATGCATGCATACCAGTTTGTATGCGTTCATGCCACCGTTGATATATAATCAATTTCTGTATAAAAGGCAAGACGACGGGCTTGAGTCTATTGAAAAGTCATAGCTTTTCTAATGGAGTTGCCGTACTGAACTCATTACTCATTTATCACTCTCTACAAACACGTCTCTATTTACAGAGACTCTCTTGTACATATCTGTCTGGCGAAGTCTTGGACAAGTACATGCTTTCCCTTTCCTAATCAGTTTCTGTGCAACTGATTTAGAAACACACAAAGAAAGACGGGGTTTTCGTGTCGAACCGCGAGGAAACCTTATCCATTTGTGTGTGTGTGAAACTGTCAATTATTACCGTGCATCCTTTCGTCTAAATTTGGCGAGCTGATTTTGTGCAGTTTTTTTTTGTTTTTTTTTAATGTGGTTTGGAAACTGGAACGCCATGCATGTCCCTTTGTCTTACGGTGTTCACTCGATCCAACAGTAACGAAGTATCGAAATGAAAACAAGTTTTATGTGGCTCAAAAAGCACTGCTGTGTTTCCTTTGACCGACACGTCTGTTTACAAGTTCAACAAATATACAACAGTTCCAAATACAGTTCAGTGTTTTCAAAGTCTGCAGAAGCATCTTGAAGGTCAGAATTATATATAGATTGACGGGCGCAATAGCCGAATGGTTAAAGCGCTGGACTTTCAATCTGAGGGTACCGGGTTCGAATCTCGGTGACGGCGCCTGGTGGGTCAAGGGTGGGGATTTTTTCCGATCTCCCAGGTCAACATATGTGCAGACCTGCTAGTGCCTGAACCCCCTTCGTGTGTATACGCACGCAGAAGATCAAATACGCGCGTGAAAGATCCTGTAATCCATGTCAGCGTTCGGTGGGTTGTGGAAACAAGAACATACCCAGCATGCACACCCCCGAAAACGGAGTATGGCTGCCTACATGGCAGGGTAGATAAACAAAAACGGTCATACACGTAAAATGTTACATGTCTGTCTGAGTGTAGATGTGTGCGTGCCTGAAATCTGGTTGAATGACACAGGAAACGAATGATTAGCGCCCAGTGGCAGCCGTCAGTCGGCTCCACGCAGGAAGGCTGCCAGTTGTGCAAATGACCCCGTGTTTGAAAAGCGCTTAGAGCTTGGCCTCCGACCGAGGGTAGGCGCTATATAAGTATCCATATCAATCAATCAATCAATATATATATATGTGTGTGTGTGTGTGTGTGTGTGTTTGCGTGTGTGCAGGCACTTGTGGTGCACAGTTTAGGTTTCATACGAAAAAGTGTGGCTTTCATGACTGTGAAAAAAAAAAAAAAAAAAAAATCGAGAGTATCATAACACACAAAATGTGAGGACACAGAAGAGAGCGCAGACATGGCCAAGTCGTTTCAGCGCAATGTTGGCACAGAGATTCAGAAACCTACAGTTTGCAGGGCTGAAGAACATAGAAGGTGCATTATTGCTGGAACTGTGGGTTCGTAGATGAAGGGAGATAAACCACGACGTGACATAACAAGCCGGTAGAGAGATGAGAAGTGTTGTGAACACGGAGCTGTGGAATTTTAACTCTTTCCATACGAACAGCGAAAGAGAGGACGTTAACAGCGTTTCATCCCAATTACCATCATCAAAATATTGCAAGCGGAACGCTCTTATACTGAAGACGTGAACGTTGACAAAGAATACCACAATTCTGACGACGGAAGCTAAAGGTTGGGTCATTCAGACACCCACTGGACATCCGAGGGGGTCTGTGTAGAGAAGAAGAGAGGACTGGCCGTACTGAGTGAGTTAAAAAATCCGTGAGAGCACTGAGCAACGGTGTACATAAGAACTCGCCGCTTTGTCTGGTAATGAAGCAAGTCTTACTGTTACTGTTATCATCACTACACCAGAGTTTGGGAACACAGGACAATAAAGGCACAGAACCGGCATCACAGAGCAGTGCTGACATCAGAGATGTGGAAACTGTGTTGTGTGAAGATAAGAGCTTTGGAAAAATGTGAAGCCATAAGGAACGTAAATAAAGCCACTACAAAAAAAAACAAAAAAAAAAGAAAAAGAAAAAAAGTAAGAGCCCAGCCTAGTTAGGTATTCTACCACGTCTGGCAAGTTTTGACGTCTTTTCTGCCGGGGTAATGCAGGCAGGGTGTTTGGCAGGGGATTCCCGTGGGGGTGGGGGATCTGGCGATGACTACGTGAGAAGGCTGGTAAGTGGTGAAAGGGCAAAGCTGCTGGCACCCGTCCCCCTCTCTTGGCGGCCTGCTTCATATGGATAGGTTATCCCTGCATCTATGATATGCACATACACGTCTTCCTCTTCCTGTTATATTATTATCTCGTGAAAGTTCCTTCACCTCCGTTGCCTCCACAACCCCTACCCTCCCCCCCCCCCCCCCCCCCCCCCACCCCCACCCCCTTCCTTCCCTTTCCAGCCGCTTCCCTTCCGAATGTCCCCCCCCCCTCCCCGCACCTCATAGGTTTTTTTTTCTTTTGTTCTTTCTTTCTGTATGTATGTATGTATGTACTGCTGCACGTGCGCGCGCCACGCAGCCAGACTTAAAGACCTCTGCGGTATAGATCATCTTGTAGAGAGACGGGCGCCAAAGCTGACTGGTTTAGAGCATTGCTTCTGACCATGGGTCTGTAGTGTCCATGGTTCGGATCTGGGTAATGCCTGGTGGGCTATGGATGGAGATGTTTCCGGTGTCTCTGGTCAACATGATTATGTTTGTGTGGTTCTGTTAGCGCGTTCAGTATCGTCTTCCACGTCATCATCAATGTCTTTCCATCTGCACATGATTGGAATGTACTTAAATAAATGCCTCATTGTAAATCATGAGACACAACTAAAATCCGTTTCATCTTTAAGAAAAAAAAGGGTGATGGTGCGTTTGAGAGTGTGTATGTCCGTGTATAGTGCGCGCGCGCCTCTGTGTGTATGTGTGTGTGTGTGGGGGGGGGGGGTTGTAAGTCTGTGTGTGTGTCTGTGTCTGTGTGTATGTCCATGCATAGGATGCGAGTGTGTATTGTAATAAATTTTTCGCATACAAAACTCTGCTGCCTGACTCGTCCTCAGAAAGAAAAGATCTGAGCGCATCGCTCCTCTTTTGCAACATCTCCACTGGCTCCTTGTCTCACATAGAATAAAGTACAAGATCAGCACTCTATGTTATAAATGTATTCACATTTGTGGCTGCCTTCACCTCTGCACTCCATCTCGTTCATTACGATCGGCTTTGGATCCACTCTGTTTACGCATACCCAGATTCAAACATTCGACTGTTGGCCGCCGTTCTTTCTCTGTTTCTGGACCTTGCAATTGGAATGAACTTCCTCTTTCGTTTCGTCAAGTCTCCACACTCAGCTCTTTCAACTCTGGCCTCAAAACCCACCTCTTCCCAAAATAGACTCCCTTCTCTGCCTCTTCTTTGTGTTCAGTTTCTGCAGTTTTAGGGTTATGCATGCGTGTGAATGACTGGTGCGAAAGCGCTTTGATTTGTCTCTGCACAAGATTCAGCGAGATATAAATACTATTATTATTGTTATTTTTATTACTATTATCATTATTATTATTATTATTATTAAAATGCAAGGTAACGGGCTTGAGTCTATTTATTTTGACAGTCATAACTCCTCTAATGAAGATGCCGCACAGAACGAGTCAGTGGTGGTGTGTCCATCGAGATCGATGATGACCATCGTTGTCATCCAGCTGGGGGATGGGGGCAGGGTGGTGGTGGTGGGGGGGGGATGCTCATGAATCTATCTGTGAGTGCGCAGATGGCTGAATAGTCCAATCTGCGCACGAAATGTTCGCTAACAATTGGGGCAGACAAAGACAGGAATATCATTGCCAGGGAGCTTGTTTGCCCGTGACTTTCTGGCCTGCCTCTTCTGAACAGCTGCAGCAGTCCTGTTGGCCTCGCACAACTTGGCACCTTTGTGCACAGCAGCGCGTCATTTGTCACGGTCCACTGCAGATTCCTCCCAGGAGTCAGGGTTGATATCAAACGCTTTCAGAGAGACTTTCAGAGTATCTCTGAAGCGCTTCTTCTGACCTCCGTGTGATCTCTTCCATTGTTGCAGCTCGCCATAGAAGAGCCTTTTGGGCAGCCGATGGTCTGGCATGCGCGCCACGTGTCCAGCCCAGCGAAGCTGGGACTGCATC
>NC_134894.1:56257904-56265404 GCF_041734735.1 Babylonia areolata
CAATGCCTTTTCACATCTCCCTTATTACAGTCAAAACCAGCCTGTGAGGTGATTTGATCTTGGCGTGAAATCCTGACAGATTAACCAAACTAAACAAACCTTTTCAGTTAGTTGGTTGGGGGGGGGGGGGGGTATGATGACTCAGTGATGGGTTCAGTGGACTGAGGAGAAGGGGGGGGAGGGGCGTGGGGGGGAGAGGGGCGGGGGGGGGGGGGGGGGGGCGTGGGGGTGGCAATTAAGGTCAAATAATTGAGGCCGCGTGATGCTGAATGCGTCCTGTCTTGTTGTGGGAGGAGGGGAAGGAAGGAGAAGGGTTCAGACGGGAGGGACTTGGGTGGGCGGGGAGGGAAGGGGTAAGGGGTTGGGGTGGGGGGGGTGGGTGGGGGGGGCGGGACGGGAGGGGGGGGGTGTGTGCTGAGACGTGTGAGCACACACAGAGAAAACATGGTACTGGGCAAGAAAGGGGGTGGGGGAGGAAAGGATGGGGAGGTTGTGGCCTTTCTGTTTGTGGGCGTGTTTGTTGTACTGGAGGGGGGTGTGTGTGTGTGTGGCGGAGACTGAATGATTTGGTAGTTGGGAGAGAATGAGGAGAGAGACAGACAGACAGAATGAGAGAGAGAGAGAGAGAGAGAGAGAGAGAGAGAGTACATAAGAGAGCGTTAGTGAGCCAGAAATTGTGAATGAACGCACACGCGCACACACTCAAACACACACACACACACACACACACACACACACACACACACACACACACACACACACACACACACACACACACACGCACACACACACACACACACACACACACACACACATACACACACACACACACCTCACACACACACACACACACACACACACACGCACACACACACACACACACACACACACACACACACACACACACACACACACACACACAGTGAAGAACAGACTGGCAGGCAGGAAAACGAAGACAGAGGATGACATTAAAAGCAAGGTCTTTGTTAAAATGACTATTGCGAATGAGAGAGCGTGGAACACGAAAGCCATATGACTGTGTATCAATAGGTGGCTTCGTTGACACTGTAGGATTCGCTCCTTTTCATTTCCTCTCTGTCTGTCTGTCTGCCTCTATCTGTCTCTCTCTCTGTCTGTCTGTCTCTGTCTGTCTGTCTATCTCTCTTTGTGCGCGTGTGTGTGCGTGTGCGTGTGTGTGTGTGTGTGTGTGTGTGTGTGTGTGTGTGTGTGTGTGTGCCTGTCTGTCTGTCAGCCAGTCTGTCTGTCTGCTGTTTATCTGTCTGTCTGTCTCTCTCTCTCTCTCTTTCCTTCTCTCTGTGCCTGTCTGTCTGTCAGTCTGTGTGTGTGTGTCTGTGTCTGTGTGTCTGTTCGTCTGTCTGTCTCTCTTCTCTCTCTGTTTCTCTGTCCCTCTCTGTCTCTGTTTCTCTTTCTGTCTCTGCCTGTCTGTCTGTCTGTCTGTCTGTCTGTCTCTCTCTCTCTCTCTCTCTCTCTCTCTCTCTCTCTCTCTTTCTCTCTCTCTCTAGCTATCTAGCTATTTGACTCGTACACGCGCATTACACATACAAACGCACCACCCCTGCCCCCACTCGGCCTCACACACACACACACACACACACACACACACACACGCATGCATGCATGCACACAACGCGCATGCACCGCACTGCACCATACAATACAGCACAACAACAACAACAACAACAACAACAACAACAACAACAACAACAACAACAACAAAAGGTGGGTGGGGTGGGGTAGGTGTGGGAGTGGAGGTGGGGAGGTTGGGAACAAAATAGGGACAAGATGGAGAGAGAGAGAGGGTGAGGGGTGAGGGGGGGGGGAGAAGTTGTGATTATGTACATGAAATATCGACAAGCATTGCATAGATCGATCTCTCACCGCCCGTACCAGGCTAGCGAGTGTAGGAATGGGAGAAAACTAATTGGTCTGCTTCCGCTGTTCCTTGCTGGCTCTGTCAGACAGACAGACAGACAGTCTGGCAGAGAGTGACAGACAGACAGAGAGAGAGAGAGAGAGAACACTGAACACTGAACACTTTAATGTCAATAGCTTTACAGCCCTAATGACATGGGGGTTCATAATACAAATGACAACATGCATCAATAGTAATAATATTGATGAAAACCAAAGCCAAAACGAAATCAGTCAATCTGTGCAACAAAGTGCAGTTCGACCATCCATTCAAAGTAATGGCATGTAGTGAGAAATAAAAACAAAAAACATATATAAATGTATAACATAAATATTTTCCATATGAGAATGAGAGAGAGAGAGAGAGAGAGAGAGAGAGAGAGAGAGAGAGAGAGAGAGAGAGAGAATCAACGAATCACCGAATCATGAATGAATGGTTTATTCATATTTTGCTAAGAATCCCGTTCAAGACCTGACTTAAGCGCGTTGGGTTACGCTGCTGGTCAGGCATCTGCTTGGCAGATGTGGTGTAGCGTATAATTATGGATTTGTCCCAACGCAATGACGCCTCCTTGAGCTACTGAAACTGAACTAAGGTTCCCGTGTAAAAGAATGCAAATTATGAATATTTGGATCATGCGCTGAGAGAGAAAGAGAGAGAGAGAGAGGGAGAGAGAGAGAATCAATGAATCATCGAATCATGAATGAATGGTTTATTCATAATTTGCTAAGGTTCCCATGTAAAAGAATGCAGATATGAATATTTTGATCATGCGCAGAGAGAGGGAGAGAGAGAGGGAGAGAGAGAGAGAGAATGGATCAATGACTCATCGAGTCATGAATGCATGGCTTATTCATAACTGGCTAAGATCCCTGCATAAAAGTATGTGACACACACGAATACACCCTCATGCAAATATAAATGTTTGGATCACACGTTTGGATGGAGTGGGGGTGGGGAGAGAGAGACACAGAGAGAGAGAGAGAGAGAGAGAGAGAGAGAGAGATTATTAATCCAGTGTGAGTATCATCGAATCATGAATGAATGAATGGTTTGCTCATAATTGGGTAAGGTCCATATATGAAAGAATGTGAGACACAAATACGAATACAAACCCTCATGCAGATATAGATATTATGGATCAGTACTCACGCACTGAGAGAGACAGACAGACAGTCAGACAAATATAGACAAGACAGAGACAGACAGACATATGATAAATTATTATGTTCGATTTTTTTTTTTTTTTTTTTTGTTTTTTTTTGTTTTGTCTGACCACCTTAAAGTCAACTCTTATAAAGAGTAAACGGTCGGATGGTCAGACACAAAAATGACACGGCCTATATATATATATATATATATATATATATATATATATATATATATATATATATATATATATATATATATATATATATATATATATATATGACTGACAAAATGTGAGACGAAGTCTATCATTATGCAAATATATTAATCAGAAACACACGCATGAGTACGTTTACAGTGTTATACTACGAACATAAAATGTCTCAGACAGATAGAGAAAGGGTGGGTGCGAAGGAGAGAGGGAGACAGACAGACAGACAGACAGACAGACAGAGAGACAGAGGCCAAAGACAGAGATGTGACACTCGAATTTTGATTTTGAATTGAGAATACAGTTGTGATACTTGAGCAAACATATTGACAAGAGGCAGAAGAAGAAGAAAGAAGAAGAAGACGACGACTGAGTGATGATTATGATGATGATGGAGGGAGAGAGAGAGAGAGAGAGGGAGAGAGAGGGAGAGGCAGAGAGAGGGAGAGAGAGAGAGGGAGAGAGAGAGAGAGAGAGATCTGTTCGAATCTTGAAACCGAACTGACAAGAAGAATGAACTAGTCGTCAGGCAGGCAGAAAAAAAATGACAGACAGACAGACAAAGAGACAGACAGACAGACAGACAGACAGACAGAGAACTCGGGAACTTGCCTCCATACCACTTCCGGTAGAAACAGTAGCGACAAAGACACACTCTTTTGAACTAGTCTCATGCCCACAAGCAAATAGCCACACACGTTTCCCCCAAACCCATTTTGACATAACATTGACTTGACGTGTGGAGACCCAAGCAACTCTTGGGAGAGAGGGAGACCGAGAGAGAATGGAGATGAGGCTTTTTTTTTTCTTTTTTTTTCGGAATTTTGAAACGAGAATTGTAAATAAAATCACCACCCCTGTCATTGTCAGGCAGAGAAGTCTTAACTGACAAAGACAGAAGCAGAGAGAGAGAGAGAGGAAAGAAGATGGAGAGGGGGGGGGGGGAGAGAAGACGGATATTCGAATCAACTTTTCTTCTCTTTTTTTTTCTTTTTTTTTTTTTTGAAACCGAATCAACAAGTATTGATTCCTTGGTGTATTCACTTCGACAGACAGACAGACAGACAGAAGAGAGACAGGTAGACAGACAAACTGACAGACAGACAAATTAAGACAGAGACACAGAGAGAGAGAGAGGAAACAACAGAGAGGCAGTGAGAGAGACAGACATAGGGAGAGAGAGAGACAGACAGACAGACAGGCAGACAGACAAGCGGACAGACAGACAAAGGCAGAAAAAGGAAAACAACCAGAGACTGTGTGAGAGAGAGGGAGGAAGAGATTGACAGACAGACAGACAGACAGACAAAGCAGACAGGCAGACAAATAAAGACAGAGACAGAGAGAAGAGACAGTGAGAGAGACAGACAGACAGACATATAGACAGTTTCAGTTTCAGTTTCACTTTCTCAAGGAGACGTCACTGCATTCGGACAAATCCATACACGCTACACCACATCTGTTGAGCAGATGCCTGACCAGCAGCATAACCCAACGCGCTTAGTCAGGCCTTGAGTGCATGCTTACATATTTGTGTACCTATGAAAGTGGATTTCATTTTACGTAATTTCGCCAGAGGACAACACTCTCGTTGCCATGGGTTCTTTTTCAGTGCGCCAAGTGCGTGCTGCACACGGGACCTCGGTTTATCGTCTCATGCGAAAGACTAGACGCTCAGTTTGATTTTCCAGTCAAACTTAGGAGAAAGGGCGAGAGCGGGATTCGAACCCACACCCTCACGGACTCTCTGTATTGGCAGCTGAGCGTCTTAACCATTCTGCCACCTTCCTCCATGACATATAGACAAAGACAGAGAAGGAGAGAGATATACAGACAGACAGACAGACAGGCAAAGACAGAGACAGTTTCAGTAGCTCAAGGAGGCGTCACTGCGTTCGGACAAATCCATATACGCTACACCACATCTGCCAAGCAGATGCCTGACCAGCAGCGTAACCCAACGCGCTTAGTCAGGTCTTGAGATAAAAAAGAAGAAAAAATGTGAATAAATAATAGATAAATACATTAAAAAAACCACAAAAAAACTACTACTACCACTACTAATAATATGTATAAGGCGCAAAAACGTGATGAAGTCAACAATAAGCGTACATAAATAAGTAAGTAAATAAATAAATAATAATTATAATATAAAAAGGTAGTAGTAGTAGTAGTAATAATAATAATAATAATAGAGAGAGGAAATAAGTCAGGAAGTGAGACGGTGAAACAGACAGACAGACAGACACAGAGAAGGAGAGAGACAGACCGACAGACAAAGACAGAGACAGAGAGAGGAAACAACAGTGAGAGAGAGAGAGAGAGAGAGAGAGAGAGAGATCAATGATATGCAAAACAGCTTTTGAAACCGAATCAACAAGCATTGACTTTATCGTAGCCAGACAGCAAACTGACGGAGACGAATGCAGAGAGACAGAGACAGAGAGGGAGAGAGAGAGACGGGGGGGGGGGGAGAGAAAAGGGGAGGCGGGGGCGGGGGGGTGGCTGTCGACAAAAGGGGGGCTAAAGGGAGGGGAGAGAGGGAGAGGGAGAGAGAGAGGAGAGAGAGAAGGAAAGAGAGCACGGATATTCAAATCAGCTTTTGAAATCGGATCAACATGTATTGAGTCTGTCTTGGTCATGACGTTCCCCCCCCCCCCCCCTCCACACACACACCACAGAGAGAGAGAGGAACAAAGAAACAGAAGTATACACACTCTTCCAACGCATGCATACACTCACGCACACACAAACACACGCACATGCGCAAGCAAACACACACACACACACACACACACACACACACACACACACACACACACACACACACACACACACACACACACAACCCTACCCCCACCCCACCACCACCACACCCCCACACACAAAAAAGGTTGGGCATAAAAAAAACAGACATTCAAATGACCATTTTGCATACAGAACGAAGCATTCCAGTGTTCCTTTTCTGGCAAGTAGGATGACTGTTTGGGTGGTGGTCCTCTGACCGTCATATGTGTGTCCCTCCCATACGTGGTTTAGATTAACTCCCTCAGGACGGCCAGTCCTCTCCTCGGCCCTACAGAGACCGCCTCGGACTTCCACTGGATGTCTGTATGACCAAACCTTTTGCTTCCGTCGTCAGAAATGCGGTATTGGTTCTCTATATACACCTATTCAGTATAAGAGCCTTCCGCTTGTGATATTTTGATGATGTTAATTGCGGTGAAACGGTGTCATCCTCGTCTCTTTTTCGCCGTTCGTATGGAGAGAGTTAAATTAAGCAAATGTTTATTGGAACGTGAACATCGGCAGTTACTCAAAATAACTAGGGGAGTGGGGTAGTTTCAGTTTCAGTTTCAGTAGCACAAGGAGGCGTCACTGCGTTCGGACAAATCCATATACGCTACACCACATCTGCCAAGCAGATGCCTGACCAGCAGAGTAACCCAACGCGCTTAGTCAGGCCTTGAGAAAAAATATATAAATAAATAAATAAATAAATTTTAAAAAATAAATAAATAAAAAAATAATAAAAAATAAAATAAATACTAGATAAGCTTACACAAATAAATAAATAAATGAAATAATTATAAAAAGGTAGTAATAATAATAATAATAATAAAATAATAATAATAATAATAATAATAATAATAATAATAATAATAATAATAAATAAATAAATAAGACAACAATCATGATAAATAAGCATACACAAATAAATAGTTGAAACTAACCTCTTTCCCCAAAAATAGCCCTTCTCTACTCTTTACCTTTTCTGCCCATTGTTTCTCTAGCAATCCGTCTTTGTGTTTGTCTTCCTATTGTCGTTCATCCCTTTTTCTTTCTTTGACGGGCACAACAGTCTGGGGGTTCCCGGGTTCGAATCCCGGCTACTGCGTCTGGTGGAGGTGTTTTTTTGTTGTTGTTGTTTTTTTTTCAATCTCCCAAGTCAGCAAAATTCCTGCTCTACAAGTCACTGGTAGTCTCCATCCTCTTATATGGATGTGAGACATGGACACTGATGGCAGAAACAGAAAGAAGAATCCAAGCATTCGAAACCAAGTGCTTGAGGAGACTACTACACATCTCCTACAAGGAGCACAAGACCAATGACTGTGCGCGGAACCTGGTCAGCAACCTTGTTGGGCCCCAAGAACCACTGCTGGCGACTGTCAAACGACGGAAGATGGCATGGTTTGGTCACGTC
>NC_134894.1:56280404-56305404 GCF_041734735.1 Babylonia areolata
GAAAAAACAAACGCAATTGCAAATTAGGCTGCTCCAGTGGAACTGCAGATCTATTCTATCTAACCTGGCCTATTTGAAACATTTTCTAGCATCAAGTAAGTGTGATGTTTTGATTCTGCAGTCACTTAATATCAGTGCATGTAAGCTTCCCAAACTTCCAAATTATTATTTTCCACCAGTATATGAAACTGGGAACGAGGGCAAGAAGATAAGTACTGCTATTTATATACTTAGGGAATTACAGTATAGTCTATGTGAGTCTCCTGTATTAAAATCTATTGCAAGCTTTGACATACACTCTTGTGCAGCTACAGTAAAATTTAGCAACAAGCTAATTCTTAACGTACTTTCCGTTTATCTTCCGAAAGGTCCAAACGATCGAAATACTGAGTGGCTTAGAACATTACAAGAACAACAGCCTGGTAAATGGGTAATAGCTGGTGATTTCAATGCTCACGCTCCATTCTGGGAAAAGGACTGTAAAACTGTAACAAGCAATCGGTTAATAGAAAACATCACTGACAGCCCCTTTTATCTTATGAATGATGGTAGTGTTACTAGAATTCCTGACGTCTCAAAACACAGACCAACAGCGATTGACCTGACACTAATATCCCCGGAGCTAGTCCCATCATGTACCTGGGAAACACATAAAGACACATTGGGAAGCGACCATGTGCCTATCATCATTACAATCGCTGATGATGATAATCAGCCTGATAATAACGTCGACATAATTCCAAAATATAAATATAAAAATGCAAATTGGGATTTATTTCAAAACATTCTTACCTCTCACGATTTTGAAAAACTTGAGAATGAGAGTGTAGATGTAATGTATTCAAATTTTACAGAAGCTGTGTTATCAGCAGCTGATATGTCGATACCAAAAGTAAAGGCTGTGAAGTCAGGTGACCGTTCAGGCAATGTCTGGTGGAATGATGCATGTGAAAAGGCAGTTAGTTACAAGAAAGAAACATTTAAGAACTACCTCGCGGACAGTAAGCCCCCAAACCACAAAGAAATGAAGAAAGCAAACACTCAGAGTAATATGACTGTAGCCCAAGCTAAAAAAGATCATTGGTCATCATTTTGTTCACAAGAAATTTCAGATCATAAAGACTTTAATAAAGTTTGGACAAAAATGAAAGAAATGAAAAATGGAATAAAGTTACCAAGTTGCCCAATATCAAATGACACACAAAACAAGTTTCTATCAGATCAGGAAAAGGCAGAAATCTTTGTTGAAATGTTTGCGAAAAATAGCAAATACGAAGGCTTATCACCTGAGTGTAAAACACACAGAGACAGGGAAGAAAATAGTGCTTTATACAGTGATCCCATTCCGCAAAATGACTTGTGGTTTAATTCTCCTATTACGTATGAGGAGTTACAAACCGCTATAGCTTCCCTTGGCAATAAAAAAAGTTCAGTTGGAATCGATGCACTATCGAATGTGATGCTAAAACACATCCCAAAAAATTGTATCGTTTTCCTACACAAAATATATCAGAAATGTTGGACATCTGGAACTGTACCACAGATATGGAAAACATCAATAGTTGTACCGGTTTTAAAAGCAGGAAAACCTAAACGTAATAAAAATAGTTACAGGCCTATTGCTTTGACCTCGCATGTCTGTAAATTGATGGAAAAAATAGTCCTGTTTAGAATTATAACTTACTGCGAAAAATACAATATCATTCCAGTGAACCAGGCTGGATTTAGAAAAGGAAGATCAACGGTCGAACACCTAGTAAAGATTACAACTCAAATAAAACATCAGTTTGCCCGCAGAAAAAGTGTCCTCGCAACGTTTTTTTGACGTAAAAAAAAGCCTACGATCAGGTTTGGCACAAACGTCTTTTATTCAAACTGAAATCAGTTGGAATATCTGGTAATCTCTATGAGTATATTAAAAGCTTTTTATCTAATAGAATTATTCAAGCAAGGGTGGGAACACATTATTCTTTGCCACATAAACTTGACATGGGAATTCCACAGGGCTCAGTTATAGCCCCTATTCTCTTTAATATTCTTATTCAGGATCTACCAAAGGCATTGTCAAATCGTGTAGTTTTAGTACAGTATGCTGATGATATATGTATGTGGATGGGTGTCAATCTAAAAAAGTCAACCCCACAAAGAGCACAGAATTATATACGTCGTTTGTATCAGTCCGATCTCGATAACATTGGTAACTATATGTTTGAAAATGGTCTAGCTTTGTCGACTGAAAAAACATGTATGATGTTGTTTAATTCAGGTGGTAACCCATCTAGCACACCCATTTTTAAATTACTTGGTGACGTCATTGATTATAAACAGGTAGTGAAGTTTTTAGGCGTTTATCTTACTTCAAAGCTGACATGGAACATTCACTTTGATTACATCTTAACAAAGGCAAGGAAAAGTATCAATTTTATGAAAATTATAAGCCGCTTACCCTGGGGAATGGATACAAAAACATTGATTCATCTTGCCATGGCCCTTGTAAGATCTAAGATGACCTATGCACAAGAAATATTTTTCAGTGCACCTAAATATCTATTACAAAAGATTCAAAGTGTAGACTGTAAGGCTATCAAAATTGCCCTCGGAGTGCCCTCTCATGCATCCAATCAGGAAACATACAAAACAGCCGGAATTCTTCCCTTAAATGAACATCGTGAGTTAGCAACAGCAAAATTCGCTGTGAGGTACACTTCAATGACAAAAAATTTCATTGCTGATGAACTGACAGTAAGATCAGACATTGATTTTCCTAAAAGAGCTAAAGCCATCTCATCACAAGAAACAGTTGCAACTTACATTTCAAATCTATTAAAAGAATCTGAAGTTAACATGAAAGAGTTAGCTGCAAAACCACATCATTCTCCTGTTCCTTTTTGGGAAATGTTGAAAGCGGATTTTGATATCACTTATTCTGAAACAAAAAAGGAAGAAAACATCAATATCACGACAAGTACTGCCAGAATTCATATAACAGAAAAATATCAGAATCATCTCCATGTATTTACAGATGGATCTGTTCTTGATGACAAAAACGCTGGTGCGGCTTTCTATATTCCTGCCTTTAAAGTTGAAAAATCTTACTTTATTGGAAAACACCTTTCCATATTCACAGCTGAGCTAATTGCTATTATACAAGCTCTGAACTACTTAGTGAGCCATCAAATAGTTTTCTCGAAAATAGCATTCTTTGTTGATTCCAAATCAGTACTTTATGCTCTAGAACTATTCAGCCTTGAAACAAGACCTGACTTAGTTATTGAGGCAAATCATTTGGTACATTGTTTAAGGATTAAAGGGACTGAGGTCAGTTTTTGTTGGGTGCCTTCTCATGTGGGCATTCTTGGCAATGAAATGTTGATAAAGCAGCTAAAAGAGGAGCGCAAGATTCAGAAAAATCGACAAAAATACATGTCCGTCTCTCCGTAAAAGAGGCATACACTTTGTTAGAAAAATCAGCATGGGGTCGATTTCATAACCGATGGAAGTTAAAGTTTTTAAACCAGAAAGGAACATTATTCCCCGAGAATATTATTAAAGAAAAGATACCGAATCCATCAGCTTGCTATACAAGATTAATAACCTCTACTTTCTTCCGTATAAAACTTGATGCGCTGAAGATAAAGTATAGTAAAAAATGTTACATGCATCTGTGGTAAGCAGTTCAGCTTGCATCATTGTTTGTTTCACTGCCAGCAGTTACGTACCTTCTTGCCCAAGTATTTCAAAGAGAATAATAATTCTGCAGATGATTTTTGTAAAGTTATTTCCGACGAGGTTCTTATGGTCGAACTTTCACAGGCATTAGTTCATAGCCCTATTTCTACATTCCTTTAATGCACTTCAGAATTGTGTTAATGGTTTCTGATTATTTAAATTATTATTATTGAATTGTTACTGTTAAATGTAATAGCATGTTAGTTATACCCCATGCCCCCACCCCACCCCACCCCTTTAATTTTTATTTTTTTTTTATTTTTTTTATTTTTTTTTTTAACGTCTAATATCACTAATAGTGAAAAGACGCTAAACAAAAGAACGAACACATACACACACACACACACACAGCGCGCGCACACACACACACACAACACACACACACACACACACACACACACACACACACACCGCGCGCACACACACACACAACACACACACACACACACACACACACACACACACACACACACACACACACACACACACACACAAACCTGCATACCTCTCGCCTGCCCTTTTCCCCGCTCATACTCTGGAAATTGTACAAACGGTGAAAGTTAGGGAAAAGATCGGTCTGTGTGTGTGTGCGCGTGCGTGCGTCCGTGCGTGTTGTTTTTTTTTTGTGTGTGTGCGCGTGCATGCATGCGTGCGTGGTGTGTGTGTGTGTGTGTGCTGTCTAATGATCATTGTGAGGGGCACCTACTGTGACTGAAACAGCCCAAATGGAGACACCGCGGTAAGATACCGTTGCCTGTATCGATCCCAGCTGTTTTGGTCGGTCTTGGTTGGCTACATCTCTGGCGGTATAACGACGACACTGCTTGTCCTCTAGTGTCTTGTGTGTGTGTGTGTGTGTGTGTGTGTGTTCGTTCCCCTCCCTCCACCCCGCCACCCCCCACCCCCCCCACCTCCTCCCTCCCCCTGCTCTTCTTTCTCTCGCGCTTAACTCACTCAGTACGGCCAGTCCTCTCTTCTCCTCTACACAGACCCTTCGGATGTCCAGTGGGTGTCTGAATGACCCAACCTTTAGCTTCCGTCGTCAGAATTGTGGTATTCTTTGTCAACATTCACCTCTTCAGTATAAGAGCCTTCCTCTTGCAATATTTTGATGATGGTAACTGGGGGTGAAACGCTGTTAACGTCGTCTCTTTCGCCGTTCGTATGGAGAGAGTTAAATTAAGGCATCTGGGGTCTTGTAACCTGAATAGAAACAACCACCCCACCTCACCCACAACCTATAATCGTGGTCCGTTTGTGTCTGTTCGTTCGATGTTTTTGAAGCGTTCCTTCAGTCTCTAGGTTTCGTTTATTTTGTTTAATGAAACGGATGGAATCGTTGTATGATCCTCTCTGTCTCTCTGTCTCTGTCTGTCTGTCTCTCTCTTTCTTTCTCTCTCCTTTCTTTGTGTCCAGACTATGTCTGTCTGTATGTCTCTCTCACTCTCTATTTCACACACACACACACACACACACACACACACACAACACACACACACACACACACACACACACACACACACACAAGCACACACAAGCGCGCACATACATGTACACAAGTACACACACACACACGCACGCACACACACACACACACACACAAACACACACACACACACACACACACACACACACACACACACACACACAAGAGCGCACAAGTACACTCTCTCACACACACACACACACACACACACACACACACACACACACATACGCAAGCACGCAAGTACACACACACAATGTTTGAGGACACCCGCCAATCTTTAATACCCTTCTCATGTACACACATACAGAAAACTATGTTTCCCATGTCAGTGCCATGACTACATGTTCAGTTTGATTTTCCAATCAAACGTAGAAAGAATGGCCGAGGGCGGTAGGATTCGAACCCAGGCCCTCACAGACTCTGTATTGGCAGATGATGCAGAGTAATGTGTGTGTGTGTGTGTGTGTGTGTGTGTGTGTGTGTGTGTGTGTGTGTGGGTGTGTTGGAGCTCATGTACGTTTATATGTATTTGACTGTGCTTTCATAATTATCTGTGAAACTGCATGCTTGGTGCATATCTGTTATGCATGTGTGGGTGTATGTGTGAATGGTGTGTCTTCATGTTTTACATTTATTTTGCTTATTTATCATCATTGTTGTCTTATTTATTTATTTACTTATTTATTTTTATTATTTTTTATTATTATTATTACTACTACCTTTTTATATTATAATTATTATTTATTTATTTATGTAAGCTCATCTATTATTTATTCACCTTTCTTTTTTCTCTCTCAAGGCCTGACTAAGCGCGTTGGGTTACGCTGCTGGTCAGGCATCTGCTTGGCAGATGTGGTGTAGCGTATATGGTTTTTGTCCGAACGCAGTGACGCCTCCTTGAGCTACTGAAACTGAAACTGAAACTGGCAGACTAGCGTCCTATCTAATCCATTCTGCAACCTTTTTCCTCAACTTCCCCACTCGTTGGTGAACTCAACTCGAACTCCTGAAAGCAATGAAACACAAAATCGATTTCCACGATAGTTTTGTCATCAGCTGGTGACGACGATTCAGTTTGTGTAGTACCCGTGTAGTAATGTCCCGCTGACTTCTCATTGCTGCTGCACAGTTCTTGCGGAGGATGCTTTCATCCGCACCAGAATATCCGGCTTCGTCTCTGTCTCTCTGTGTCTCTGTCTCTCCCCTCTCTCTCTCCCCTCACCCTTCTCTCTCTCTCTCTCTCTCTCTCTCTCTCTCTCTCTCTCTCACCCCCTCTATCTCTCTGAGACGTGTTTCCCACACGCTTTCTAATGGCATTTGCTGCTTCCAATTTAGTCCCCCATGGTTCTACCTCATTGTCAACAGCAAATTGAGAATGGACAGGGGTCTTCTCTCTCTCTCTCTCTCTCTCTCTCTCTCTCTCTCTCTCTCTCTCTCTCTCTCTCTCTCTCTCTCTCTCTCTCTCCATCGATTTGAATCATCCTGGCAAAAGTAATAGTCTCAGTGCGGGAAAAAAAAACTGTATCCAAATAGAACGTTGAGGGTTGATTAATTGTTGGGTGGATTTCGTTGCGGCTTGTTTGATCTGGTGCAGAACAACCATTGCATCAGCTCAGAGCAGTTTAGCTATGGTCCTCAGTTTAATGTCTCTTCACTTTACAGTGACATTAGGCGGAGGGGGAACCAAAAGAAGGGGGGGGGGGTGATGTTTAGGGAGGGGGAAGGGAGAACAAGCAAAAACCATTCTCTGTCTGATGGTGCATTTCGGTACCAGATAACAGCGAACTTAAAGCGTGCAAGGTCTGGCTCTGATGCGCTCTAGTAAAGCATCATTGATGAATCTTTTTTACGTGGCGTATATTTAATTGGATTCATTCGTTCGTTCGTTCGTTCGTTCTTTAGTTTAACGTCTTTTCAGTGGATTCATTCGTGTGTGTGTGTGTGTGTGTGTGTGTGTGTGTGTGTGTGTGTGTGTGTGTGTTTATTCCCTGTTTTATAGATGATACACGTATACGTATCTTTGTTGTTGTTTGTTTGTTTGTTTTTTGTTTTGTTTTTTTTTTTTTGTTTTGTAGTTGTAATTGTTGTTGTTGTTGACGACTGAGAAGAAAAATATAAATCAGCATTTTGTCACACAAGTATGGATTCGATTTCTGTATTTTCTTTATTTCAATGTTGATGACTATTGCTTTTTTTATATTTCTGTGTGCCCATCGGAGCTAATCTGAACACGATGTAACATAATACATCATCACAATTCGGTTTAGTACTGTACTCTGAACTATAATATAATACAAAACAATTTTCCTCACAATATTTTTTTTAATTTTTTTTATATATAAATCCTTATGGAGACATCTTCGTCAATTGAAACCGGATTTTCTCATCTTGGCACATCCGCCGCCGTCTTCCAAAGAAAGGAAGATATCCAGAATCAAATTACTTGGCATCTAATCGTCAGCATACATAAAAGCTGAACACCATTTCATCGTCATCATTCGCCAAGGAAAAAAAAATCGATATGATTTTCATCGTCATAACCCTGCTGAACAGACAATCATGGTTTTGATTATGTATTTGTATCTTGATGTTTTACGTTACGATGCATCCCTGCTGAATGCTTGGTCTGTCATTTTGCCAAAGATTGGCTGAGAAATGAAAAGAATGAAAGTCTGTAGAGAAGAATATTAATGTTTTCCGCGACAATTTTTTTTTTAAAACCATCTCAGAAATCCAGTTAATTAATTTTGAAAAAAAAAGTGTTGGGCAAAATTCAGAATAAAAGATATCTGATTTTTAACACACACCCCTTCTTCACACACACACACACACACACACACACACACCGTTTCTTTTACCGCCACACCAGTCACTTTCCAATCAGCTGGCATCAACCCTCTTCTCTCTGCCTCCAGATAATCGACCAACGCTGATGTTACATTTGTTTCTTTGTGGCGATTTCCCTGAACGTACATTCGTCCGGACTGTTCAGCCATCTGCGCATATTCACAGATAGATTCATGAGCATCCCCCCACCCCCCACCCCACCACCACCACCCTCCCCCCATCCCCCAAGCTGGATGACAACGATGGTCATCATCGATCTCGATGGACACACACCACCACCACCACCACCACCACCACCACCACATTCGCCCGCATGTCCATCCATCTTTCCATCAGCACAGCTGCCCGTTCCTTTGCACCATCATCTACCAATCAGTATCCAATGTTTTCTTCCATTTTCGCTCGTAAATAGCGACTGCCCACCTTTTACCACGGGCATGGTCGGCATTGATGACTGAGTAGGCACGTGCTTTCCTCTCCAATAAAGAATCACAATGCTTAAAAGGCTTAAAAGGGAGGAGGGGGAAGGGGTGGTGGTGGGGGTTGGGGGGGGGGGGGGGGGTAGGGAAAGTAATTATACGCACCAATTTGATAACGTATGTTGTTTTGTGTCTCCCGTTTTATCGGAGAATTATCAGTTTTGTTTCGTGCGCGTTTTCTTACCACTGTAAAGTTTGGTGGTGGTGGTGGTGGTAGCGTCCTTTTTGTTGTTGTTGTTTCTTTATTGCCAGTAACCACAAGCATTTATATATCTCCATGCAGCCAAGTTGTGTACACAGACTTGTACACTTTATCGCAAAGATTGACTGAGAAAGGGATGGGGGAACGTCAATGTAGAAAAAAAATGTCTTGCAGTTTGTCTTCAAAATAAAATCATAAATTTGTTTAAAGTAAGGTTTAAAAAAAAACAACAAAAATACAACGTTCCGGAATAAACCAGGTATGTTTCTGCTTCTGTTCTATCTCCCTTTGTATCGTTACTAGCACGTGTCCGTTTTACGTTAAAAAAATATTTAAAACAAAATCATAAATTTGTGTAAAATGAGGGTTAAAAAAAAAAAAGTTTGGCAAGTTCTAGAGAAAAACAGATATGTTTCTGCCCCTGTTTTTTTGTGTGTTTTTTTATCTTCCCTTTGTATCGTTGCTAGTTAACGACGGGCGCAATAGCCGAGTGGTTAAAGCGTTGGACTGTCAATCTGAGGGTCCCGGGTTCGAATCACGGTGATGGCACCTGGTGGGTAAAGGGTGGAGATTTTTACGATCTCCCAGGTCAACATATGTGCAGACCTGCTTAGTGCCTGAACCCCCCTCCGTGTGTATATGCAAGCAGAAGATCAAATACGCACGTTAAAGATCCTGTAATCCATGTCAGCGTTCGGTGGGGGTATGGAAACAAGAACATACCCAGCATGCACACCCCCGAAAACGGAGTATGGCTGCCTACATGGCGGGGTAAAAAACGGTCATACACGTAAAAGCCCACTCGTGTGCATACGAGTGAACGCAGAAGAAGAAGAAGAAGAAGAAGTTGCTAGTTAACGCACGTGTCCTGTTTTACCTCATCAGCTGGCATCATTCATCATCACCATCATCAACAACCCATCATGTCCATGTTTCTTTATCATGAATGAATCGATCCGACTGACCGACAGGCCGACCGGGGGCTAATGTCTGTTTGCATCGCTTCCCCCCCCCCCCCCCCCCCCCCCCCCCCCCCGTCCGTCCGTCCGGTCCATGTCGGCCCATCATTTCATCAGCCTTTCCATCAACCAGGGCTGGCCTTGCCTTGCCTTTCCTTTGCTTTCCTTCATCAACGTCTTCCATCAGTATTGATTTCGGACTTCTATCTTTCCTTGCCGCGGATGTCGACCCGTCTGTCAGCGTGATGATTGTTTATCGCGGATATATTAGCCAGGCAGGCGCGTGCCTTGTCTTCAATAAAGAACCTACCCGGTTTCGTGTGCCTTTTTTTTTTTTTTTTTTAGAGAGAAGAAGCCGCGTCTGTCACGGTCTGAAAAGAAAGAAAAGGGGGGAGTGGACAGTAGTAACTGCGCTGCCACCCGAAAAATGGATGTTGTTGTTGTTGTTGTTGTTGTTGTTATCTCCACTCCCCTGTTTTATCTGAGGATTATCAGTTGTATCTTAACGTAGTAGTTGTCCATTTGTCACCGTGACGCGTGCGTGCTGGGATTTTTTGTCTCTCTCTCTCTCTCTCTCTCTCTCTCTCTCTCTCTCTCCCCCCCCCCCCCCCTCTCCCTCCCTCTCCCTGCTTTTTATCCGCGAAGTATCAGTTAATGTATTTGTTGTGCTTTCCTACCCGCTGTGTACTTCTGGACTGGGGTGTGTGTGTGTGTGTGTGGGGGGGGCGTGGGGGAGGGATGCATCGATGTGAATGTTGGGCTGACTGCAGGCGGGCAGGGCAGGGCAGGTAAGGTAGACGTTTTAGCTGGGTTCTCTTTGGCTGATTGTTTTCTGTTTACCTGGAGTGAGCGGGGAGAGAGGTCAAAGGGACTGTTATAGATTTTGGCTCAGTGTTCTTTTTGTTCCGCTTAATCTCTTGATCTACGGCGCGGCTTTTCTCTCTGCCTCTGTCTCTGTCTCTCTGTCACTGTCTCTGTCTCTTTCTCTCTGTCTCTGTCTCTGTCTCTTTCTCTCTGTCACTGTCTCTTTCTCTCTGTCTCTGTCTCTTTCTCTCTGTCACTGTCTCTGTCTCTTTCTCTCTGTCACTGTCACTGTCTCTTTCTCTCTGTCACTGTCACTGTCTCTTTCTCTCTGTCTCTGTCTCTTTCTCTCTGTCACTGTCTCTTTCTCTCTGTCTCTGTCTCTTTCTCTCTGTCACTGTCTCTGTCTCTTTCTCTCTGCTCTTTCCCTGTTTGTTTTGTTGTTGTTTTTTCTCTTCCTTCTCTATCTCTTTCTCTCTCTCTCTCTCTCTCTCTCTCTCTCTCTCTCTCTCTCTCTCTCTGCCTTTGTCTCTCTGTCTCTGGCTCTGTCTCCCCTCTCTCTCTGTTTCTGTCTGTCTGTCTCTCTGTCTGTCTCTCTGTCTGTCTGTCTCTGTCTCTTTCTCTCTGCCTCTGTCTCTTTCTCTCTGTCACTGTCTCTTTCTCTCTGCCTCTGTCTGTCTCTTTCTCTCTGCCTCTGTCTGTCTCTTTCTCTCCGCCTCTGTCTGTCTCTTTCTCTCTGTCACTTTCTCTCTGTCACTGTCTCTTTCTCTCTGTCTCTGTCTCTTTCTCTCTGTCACTGTCTCTGTCTCTTTCTCTCTGTCACTGTCTCTTTCTGTCACTGTCTCTGTCTCTTTCTCTCTGTCACTGTCTCTGTCTCTTTCTCTCTGTCACTGTCTCTGTCTCTTTCTCTCTGTCACCGTCTCTTTCTCTCTGTCTCTGCCACTGTCTCTTTCTCTCTGTCACTGTCTCTGTCTCTTTCTCTCTGTCACTGTCTCTATCTCTCTATCACTGTCTCTTTCTCTCTGTCACTGTCTCTTTCTCTCTGTCACTGTCTCTTTCTCTCTGTCACTGTCTCTTTCTCTCTGCCTCTGTCTCTTTCTCTCTGTCACTGTCTCTTTCTCTCTATCACTGTCTCTTTCTCTCTGTCACTGTCACTGTCTCTTTCTCTCTGTCACTGTCACTGTCTCTTTCTCTCTGTCACTGTCACTGTCTCTTTCTCTCTGTCTCTGTCTCTTTCTCCCTGTCACTGTCTCTGTCTCTTTCTCTCTGTCTCTGCCACTGTCTCTTTCTCTCGGCCACTGTCTCTATCTCTCTATCACTGTCTCTTTCTCCCTGTCACTGTCTCTGTCTCTTTCTCTCTGTCTCTGCCACTGTCTCTTTCTCTCGGCCACTGTCTCTATCTCTCTATCACTGTCTCTTTCTCTCTGTCACTGTCACTGTCTCTTTCTCTCTGTCACTGTCTCTTTCTCTTTCTCTCTGTCACTGTCTCTTTCTCTCTGTCTCTGTCTCTTTCTCTCTGTCACTGTCTCTGTCTCTTTCTCTCTGCTCTTTCCCTGTTTGTTTGGGTTTTTTTTCTCCCTTCCTTCTCTATCTCTTTCTCTCTCTCTCTCTCTCTCTCTCTCTCTCTCTCTCTCTGCCTTTGTCTCTCTGTCTCTGGCTCTGTCTCCCCTCTCTCTCTGTTTCTGTCTGTCTGTCTCTCTGTCTGTCTCTGTCTCTCTCTGTCTCTCTCTCTCTCTCTCTCTCTCTCTCTCTCTCTCTCTCTCTCTCTCTCTCTGTCGCGTATGTCTTGCAGTGTTTTCGAAATAAGTTTACACACCACCCCTTCATAAGGCTAATATACCATCCGAATCTCTCTCTCTCTCTCTCTCTCTCTCTCTCTCTCTCTCTCTCTCTCTCTCTCTCTCTTTCTCTGTGTGTGTGTGTGTGTGTGTGTGTGTGTGTGTGTGTGTGTCTTTCTGTGTCTGTCTGTCTGTCTCTCTCTCTATCTCTCTCTGTATCTCTCTGTCTCTCACTCACTCACTCACTCACTCACTCACTCACTCTCTCTCCTAGCTTTCCTCGCGTTCCTGTCTGTGAATGGATGTCTTGTTTCTGTGGATTGATGTGAGCTCACACACGCGTGAAAGAGAGAGAGGGAGAGAGAGAGGTAGAGGCAGAGGAAGGGGGAGGAGGAGGGGGAGAAGTTAGACGTATTCTTCCAACCCCTCACTACCTCCAAACTTGGGGAAAACAAAAGAGAACTGACAGAGAATCTCTTTATCTACTGGAACTTTTTTTTTTTTCTTTTGGAACCAAATCAGTTCCCATCATGAATATGGCTCTGAATTGAAAGTGGATCGAATCAGATTGCAAATGATTTTTTTTTTAATAGCAATTCTGAATTCGGACTAAACCCATGTGCAATACCCTGGTATTTTGTCTTGTATGTGTATATTCCTACGGTGCTTGTCCAGTGTGCGTATTGTCCAAGCAATGATAATAAAAATTAAAAAAAAGAGATGATAATGATGACGATGACGATGATGATGATAATGGATGTATGTATACAGTGCTCGTTCTTAAATGCCCTGACTGTTGTACTGCTTTAATGTTTGTCAGATGTTGCGTACTTCCAAGATGTTGGGTTGTTTTGTTTTTTTTTTCCTGTCCTGCATATTCTCCCCTACGGGTACTTATCCTCTGCTCTTCGTTCTGACCAGTGTTTGATCAAACTGCTTGTTGTCAGTGTGTTCTTCCTCGGTGATTTGAGTGAGTGGCGTGGCCCAGGCGTTTGTCCTGTCTATTATGTGTGGTCAAAAAAGTGTTGGTACTTTATGCAGGTGTGTGGCCCAGTGATTGTTCTGACTATGCATGGCCCCCAATATTTGTCCAGACTGTGCGTGACCTAATGATATGTGGAGTGGTGGCCTAGAGGTAACGCGTCCGCCTAGGAAGCGAGAGAATCTGAGGTTGCTAGTTCGAATCACGGCTTAGCCGCCGATATTTTTTTCTCCCCCTCCATTAGACCTTGAGTGGTGGTCTGGACGCTAGTCATTCGGATGAGACGATAAACCGAGGTCCCGTGTGCAGCATGCACTTAGCGCACGTAAAAGAACCCACGGCAACAAAAGGGTTGTTCCTGGCAAAATTCTGTAGAAAAATCCACTTCGACAGGAAAAACAAATAAAACTGCACGCAGGAAAAAATACCAAAAAAAATGGGTGGCGCTGTAGTGTAGCGACGCGCTCTCCCTGGGGAGAGCAGCCCGAATTTCACACAGAGAAATCTGTTGTGATAAAAAGGAATACAAATACAAATATTTGTCCTCCACTGGGCGGGCGGAGGGGGGGGGGGGGGGGGGGCAAGTGTTCATTCTTGACTGCGTGTGGCTTTATATTGTTGTTTTGTCCTGGCATCGTGTGACCTGATATTTGTTCTGACTTCTTGTGACCCAGTGTTCATCCTGACTTCTTGTGACCCAAGTGTTCATCCTGACTTCTTGTGACACAGTGTTCATCCTGACTTCTTGTGACCCAGTTGTTCATCCTGACTTCTTGTGACCCAAGTGTTCATACTGACTTCTTGTGACCCAAGTGTTCATCCTGACTTCTTGTGACCCAAAGTGTTCATCCTGACTTATTGTGACCCAGTTGTTCATCCTGACTTCTTGTGACCCAAGTATTCATCCTGACTTCTTGTGACCCAGTGTTCATCCTGACTTCTTGTGACCCAAGTGTTCATCCTGACTTCTTGTGACCCAAGTGTTCATCCTGACTTCGTGTGACCCAGTGTTCATCCTGACTTCGTGTGACCCAGTGTTCATCCTGACTTCGTGTGACCCAGTGTTCATCCTGACTTGGTGTGACCCAGTTGTTCATCCTGACTTCGTGTGACCCAGTGTTCATCATGACTGCGTGTGACCCAAGTGTTCATCCTGACTTCTTGTGACCCAGTGTTCATTCTGACTTCGTGTGACCCAGTGTTCATCATGACTGCGTGTGACCCAAGTGTTCATCCTGACTTCTTGTGACCCAGTGTTCATCCTGACTGCGTGTGACCCAAGTGTTCATCCTGACTTCATGTGACCCAGTGTTCATCCTGACTTCTTGTGACCCAAGTGTTCATCCTGACTTCGTGTGACCCAGTTGTTCATCCTGATTTCTTGTGACCCAGTTGTTCATTCTGACTTCGTGTGACCCAGTTGTTCATCCTGACTTCGTGTGACCCAGTGTTCATCATGACTGCGTGTGACCCAAGTGTTCATCCTGACTTCTTGTGACCCAGTGTTCATTCTGACTTCGTGTGACCCAGTGTTCATCATGACTGCGTGTGACCCAAGTGTTCATCCTGACTTCTTGTGACCCAGTGTTCATCATGACTTCTTGTGACCCAGTGTTCATCATGACTGCGTGTGACACGAGTGTTCATCCTGACTTCTTGTGACCCAAGTGTTCATCCTGACTTCTTGTGACCCAGTGTTCATCCTGACTTCTTGTGATCCAAGTGTTCATCCTGACTTCTTGTGACCCAGTGTTCATCCTGACTTCTTGTGACCCAAGTGTTCATCCTGACTTCTTGTGACCCAGTGTTCATCCTGACTTCATGTGACCCAGTGTTCATCCTGACTTCTTGTGACCCAAGTGTTCATCCTGACTTCGTGTGACCCAGTGTTCATCCTGACTTGGTGTGACCCAGTTGTTCATCCTGACTTCGTGTGACCCAGTGTTCATCATGACTGCGTGTGACCCAAGTGTTCATCCTGACTTCGTGTGACCCAGTGTTCATCCTGACTGCGTGTGACCCAAGTGTTCATCCTGACTTCTTGTGACCCAGTGTTCATCATGACTGCGTGTGACACGAGTGTTCATCCTGACTTCTTGTGACCCAAGTGTTCACCATGACTTCTTGTGACCAAGTGTTCATCCTGACTTCTTGTGACCAAGTGTTCATCCTGACTTCTTGTGAACCAAGTGTTCATCCTGACTTCATGTGACCCAAGTGTTCATCCTGACTTCTTGTGACCCAGTTGTTCATCCTGACTTATTGTGACCCAGTTGTTCATCCGGACTTCTTGTGACCCAGTTGTTCATCCTGACTTCTTGTGACCCAGTGTTCATCCTGACTTCTTGTGACCCAAGTGTTCATCCTGACTTCTTGTGACCCAAGTGTTCATCCTGACTTCTTGTGACCCAGTGTTCATCCTGACTTCTTGTGACCCAGTGTTCATCCTGACTTTTTGTGACCCAAGTGTTCATCCTGACTTCTTGTGACCCAAGTGTTCATCCTGACTTCATGTGACCCAGCGTTCATCCTGACTTCATGTGACCCAATGTTCATCCTGACTTGGTGTGACCCAGTTGTTCATCCTGACTTCTTGTGACCCAGTTGTTCATCCTGACTTCTTGTGACCCAGTTGTTCATCCTGACTTAGTGTGACCCAGTTGTTCATCCTGACATCGTGTGACCCAGTGTTCATCCTGACTTCTTGTGACCCAGTGTTCATCCTGACTGCGTGTGACACGAGTGTTCATCCTGACTTCTTGTGACCAAAGTGTTCATCCTGACTTCTTGTGACCCAGTGTTCATCCTGACTTCTTGTGATCCAAGTGTTCATCATGACTTCTTGTGACCCAAGTGTTCATCCTGACTTCTTGTGACCCAAGTGTTCATCCTGACTTCATGTGACCCAGTGTTCATCCTGACTTCATGTGACCCAGTGTTCATCCTGACTTCTTGTGACCCAAGTGTTCATCCTGACTTGGTGTGACCCAGTTGTTCATCCTGACTTGGTGTGACCCATTTGTTCATCCTGACTTCGTGTGACCCAGTGTTCATCCTGACTGCGTGTGACCCAAGTGTTCATCCTGACTTCGTGTGACCCAGTGTTCATCATGACTGCGTGTGACCCAAGTGTTCATCCTGACTTCTTGTGACCCAGTGTTCATCATGACTTCTTGTGACCCAGTGTTCATCATGACTGCGTGTGACACGAGTGTTCATCCTGACTTCTTGTGACCCAAGTGTTCATCATGACTTCTTGTGACCAAGTGTTCATCATGACTTCTTGTGACCCAAGTGTTCATCCTGACTTCATGTGACCCAAGTGTTCATCCTGACTTCTTGTGACCCAGTTGTTCATCCTGACTTCTTGTGACCCAGTGTTCATCGTGACTTCTTGTGACCCAAGTGTTCATCCTGACTTCTTGTGACCCAGGTGTTCATCCTGACTTCTTGTGACCCAAGTGTTCATCCTGACTTCTTGTGATCCAGTTGTTCATCCTGACTTCTTGTGACACGAGTGTTCATCCGACTTCTTGTGACCCAATTGTTCATCCTGACTTCTTGTGATCCAGTTGTTCATCCTGACTTCTTGTGACCCAAAGTGTTCATCGTGACTTCTTGTGACCCAGTTGTTCATCCTGACTTCTTGTGACACGAGTGTTCATCCTGACTTCTTGTGATCCAGTGTTCATCCTGACTTCTTGTGACCCAGTTGTTCATCCTGACTTCTTGTGACCCCAATGTCCTAACTGCATGTGACCCAAGTGTTCATTCTGACTACGTGTGGCCCAGTGTTTTGTCCTGACTACGTGTTGATGGCCTAAGTGTTCGTTTTGACTCCGTGGGCCACAACAAGTGTTGCCTGTGTTACAGAAAAGCGAGCTGCCGAAGTGTTTGTTGTCTTGTCTGTGCGTAGCCCAGTGTTCCAGTTAACTCCCATGTTGGTAACAGCATCTCTACATCCTTCTGTTGACCCCGTCACTGACACAGGAAAGGAGTGCAGAGGGAGAATCTGGTTTCCGCAACAGGCGTGAAGCTTTTTGCATGAGTTGCAAATGCGTGCACAGAAGACCAGTGATCTTCCCTGGGGGGGGGGGGTGGGGGGGGGGGGTGGGGGTGGGGGGGCATTTCTGGCCATTTCGGTGTGCAGTCAGTGTATATATTTGTATACAGAAGTTGGGGAACTGTCCCCAGCCTGATCGGACATCCCCCGTGGGCACTGAATCTAAAAAGATACGTTCTTTTTCTTTTTTTTAACCTGAAAATTCTATTTATGGTTGTGTTGGCAGTCATAAAAAATGTTGAAAGAGTGTAGCATTCGATATTCTGGTTTGTTTGGGTTTTTTTCCTTCCTTGACTGTGGAATTTTTCAGAACGCATAGAAAATTCCCGATGAAGACTTGAAGCCTATGTTATTTCACGCTGAGTTTATGCATACAGAAATGACAACAGCCTTCCCGTGTGATGCAGAAGACAGTATTAACTCTCTCCATACGAACGGCGAAAGAGACGACGTTAACAGCGTTTCATCCCAATTACCATCATCAAAATATTGCAAGCGGAACGCTCTTATACTGCAGAGGTGAATGTTGACAAAGAATACCACAGTTCTGACGACGGAAGCTAAAGGTTAGGTCATTCAGACACCCACTGGACATCCGAGGGGTCTGTGAAGAGGAGAAGAGAGGACTGGCCGTACTGAGTGAGTTAAATCTGTAGAGCTGTCTGATCAATACAACACTAGCTCTGAATGTGTCTTACCAACAACAAAATATTGGCTGTAAGGGTGTCTTGTCAGTAATAATATACATTGGCCTAGATGTCTCTTGTCAGGAAAACACAACGTTGGCTGTAAAAATCCGTGACAACGCAGCGTCGTCTCTGAGAGTGTCTTGACAGTGAAAACATAAAGGCTGGCTTTAGAATTGTCTTGGCAGTTACATAACATCGTTTGTTGTAAAAACAATAAAATAATAATAGAAACAAAATCTTGTCCGTAACAGCACATCGCTGTCTCACGAAGTGACTTATCAATAACAACGTTGGCACTAAAGTTATCTTATGAATTCTTCTTCTTCTCCTCCTCCTCCTTCGTTCGTGGGCTTCAACTCCCGCGTTCACTCGTATATACACGAGTGGGCGTTTACGTGTATGACCGTTTTTACCCCGCCATGTAGGCAGCCATACTCCGTTTTCGGGGGTGTGCATGCTGGGTATGCTCTTGTTTCCATAACCCACCGAACGCTGACATGGGTTAAAAGATCTTTAACGTGCGTATTTGATCTTCTGCTTGCGTGTATACACACGAAGGGGGTTCAGGTAGAAGCATGTCTGCACATATGTTGAGCTGGGAGATCGGAAAAATCTCCACCCTTTACCCACCAGGCGCCCTCACCGGGGTTAGAACTCGGGACCCTCAGATTAATAGTCCATCCAAAACTTTAACCACTCGGCTATTGCGCCCGTCATCTTATGAATAAAAACACGTTAGCTGTAAGATTTGTCTCCCATAATAACATCACAACGTCGGCTCTAAAAGTCTTAACAATAACAACTATGAGCACTTTGTCAGAGATACGGTGGCTTTAACTCACTCAGTACGGCCAGTCCTCTCTTCTCCTCTACACAGACCCCTCGGATGTCCAGTGGGTGTATGAATGACCCAACCTTTAGCTTCCGTCGTCAGAATTGTGGTATTCTTTGTCAACATTCACCTATTCAGTATAAGAGCCTTCCGCTTGCAATATTTTGTTGATGGTAATTGGGATGAAACGCTGTTAACGTCGTCTCTTTCGCCGTTTGTATGGAGAGAGTTAAAAAATGTCTTGGGAATACTATACTGGCGTGGAAAGTGTGTTAATGTTAAGTAATTCAGTCAGTGACAACACAGTCTTTCCAGTCCTGTCCTTCTCACTCTTGTTATACGTGTCATAACTGATCGAAACAAACCGTTCAGTGATTCGGTCAGTCCATGAGCTGTCCAAACAACAACAGAACAAAGAAAACAATGATTGTAACATTTCTCCGCTCTTGTATTTTCTGCCATTTTGCTGTTCTGGGTAACAAGGATGCCTCGAATGTATTTCTTTTTTTTTTACAATACACACACCTCAGTTTCTTACAGAAGTCTTAAAAGCAAGAAATCGTCTGAATGTAAAATATCTTCTTTGCAAGAAGAATGGGACAGTCACCTTGGCAACAACCAAAAAATTGTAAGATCAATACGGGGCTTACTATCTTTGGAAATGCAGAAGAAGAGACAGTGCTTAACAAGCTGCATATGGGACACTCGTTTTGCTGCCCACTCTTCTTCCTCTTCTTCTTCTTCTCTTTTCTTCTTCTTCTTCTTCTTCTTCTTCTTCTTCTTCTTCTTCTTCTTCTTCTTCTTCTTCTTCTTCTCCTTCTCCTTCTTTTTCTCCTTCTTTTTCTCCTTCTTCTTCTTCTTCTTCTTCTTCTTCTTCTTCTTCTTCTTCTTCTTCTTCTCCTCCTCCTCCTCCTCCTCCTCCTCCTCCTCCTCCTCCTCCTCCTTCTCCTTCTTCTTCTTCTTCTTCTTCTTCTTCTTCTTCTTCTTCTTCTTCTTCAAGCAAGGACAGATTGGAAGAATAGGCCATATCTAAAATCTTGATTCTTAATTAAAAAAACAAAACGTTTTGTGTTCTTGCCTTGTTCTTGGAGGAATTTTGTTTAATTAATGTCCCGTCACACATATCGGTGATTGAAGACATTTTGTTAAAGTATTTATTAATACATTTGAGAATTGTCAGTTAGAAGGGGTTGGAGATGTGAATGAATGGAGGGTTGGGGGGGGAGGGGATTGGGCAAATGAGGGTGAAATGAGGGTGAAATTTGAAAAAAAATATTTCTAAATACAATTACAGGAAATTACTTAAAAGACTTCATAAAAGAGAAGTCGTTAAACTGACAAGCGAAACAACTGATAATGAATGCAAAAAGTCAACAACAAAAAACTTATAAGTCACTCGCTCTGTTGTGCCCTGTGCTTCTTCTTTTATCCAGAGATCTCAAGACCGTAGGAGCGAGCACCACTCAGGAACCAGTTGCATTGCTCGGACGGAAGAGCCTAGTATATGGTCGTAACCCGCTAGTAAACTGTGTGTAGCATGGAACTGGCCAATGGCGTAGTTCGGTCAGCGTAGGCATTTAGTCTCGTGTAGCTGTCAAAAAGTTAGAGCCAAGCAATGCAACTGGGTCCTGGAGAGAAGTAGTTGTTGTTGGTCATCGGTGTTGCCCATATTGTCGTAAGACTACGGGATAGAAGGGAAGGAGGAAGAAGAAGAACAAGAAGAACAAGAAGAAGAACAAGACAAATACATATAAGAACAATTAAGCATATGATTTTTGACTGTAGCTTGATGAAGCCTTATGTACACTTTCTTAAGGAAAGGCATTAACTCTCTCCACACGAACGGCGAAAGAGACGACGTTAACAGCGTTTCACATCAATTACCATCATCAAAAAATATCGCAAGTGGAAGGCTCTTATACTGAAGAGGTGAATGTTGACAAAGAATACCACAATTCGGACGACGGAAGCTAAAGGTTTGGTCATTTAGACACCCACTGGACATCCGAGGGGTCTGTGTAGAGGAGAAGAGAGGACTGGCCGTACCGAGTGAGTTAAAGGCATTACTCTTGTCTCTGGTGATCTGTCTAAGAGGCAAGGCAAAGCTAGGTGGTGATGTTGGTGGTTCTTTTTATTTTGTCTTTTGTTAAGATGAAATGGTTTGATGTTCATTCGACAAACTTCGGATTTTTATCGATAGTTGCAAGTGGATAAACCAGCTTGACCTGGACACTTTCTTTTGGAAATATTGAAGAACAAGAAAAAAAAAACAACAGTTTGAGCGATGTTGATTTTGAATATTGAAAGAAAAAAAACCAGCTCGAGCGATGCCTTAATTTTGACTCTTTTAGTTTTTATATAATTTTCTTGTAAACATGTTTTTTGGGGGTTTTTTTCGAACTAGGGGTGGTCATTTGTGCTTGACTCACTGGCCTATAAACAACATGAACTGAACAGAACTGGAAATAATACCACGCGCCATCGAGACAGACTGTGGTGCTGGCATCTGTCAGATAGTAAATAAATACTCAGACCCGAATCGTGATTGTTAGTTAAAACGAAAATCATGACTGGTTGAATGCAACCTCACTGCACATGCCAGTGCATTGGGGCATAACACAGGAGCGGGGGGCGGGGGGGGGAACCTAAAAACGAAAAAAAAAGGGGAATCATTCGAAAATAAAACATTACGTTTGGTTGTCTCTTTGCTACCAAGCTATTGCTGGTTGTCTTGATTTTTGACTCACTTGTGTAAACAAAGTGAGTCTATGTTTTAACCCGGTGTTCGGTTGTCTGTATGTGTGTGTGTGTGTGTGTGTGTGTGTGTGTGTCGTGTGTGTGTGTCTGTGTGTCCGTGGTAAGCTTTAACATTGACATTTTCTCTGCAGATACTTTGTCAGTTGACACCAAATTTGGCATAAAAATAGGAAAAATTCAGTTCTTTCCAGTCATCTTGTTTAAAATAATATTGCACCTCTGGGATGGGCACACAAAAAAAAAAGAAAAAAAGAAGCCTAATTATATGCAAACTGCATTTACTGTTATATTTATATCTTTTGCATTCTCTAAACTTGGCACTTTGACCTCTTATTCTGACACAACATCAAGAGGAGTCATTATTATCATTTTTTGTTCAAACAGGAACTTCTTTTGCTAAGCATGGAATTTTTATTTATCTTGAAAACGTTTTGGTGCAGTTAGTAAAAAAAGGGAAATTACTCTGTAATTAATGCTAGGGGACTTAATTTATCACAAGTGAGTCTTGAAGGCCTTGCCTCTCTTGTTTTTTTTTTTTGTTTTTTTTTTTTGTTGTTGTTGTTGTTTTTGTTTGTTGTTGTTTTTTAAGAATGTTTTTCTCTCGCCATTCATTAAAAAGCCAGATAAGATATCTCAAATTAAAAAGCAAAGAAACAAAGCTGTGTTTTACCGGAGAAACTCACAACCCAGGATAAGTTCCAAAGAAACAAACAAACAAACAAACAAATAAAATTATTTACAAGTACATGACCACACATCTCGTTTTTAATCTAATGTATCAAAGCGTTTCATTGATAGCCTGTTTCAGCTTACAAACAAACAAACAAGAGAGGCAAGGCCTTCAAGACTCACTTGTGATACACTTTAAAAAAAAAAATCCAAGCTCTTTATGTATTGAGTATAATTTCAAAATGTAATGTTTAAGATGAGAAAGATCAGTTTAAAGCAAATTAACTCCCCTAGCATTAATTGCAGAGTAATTTCCCTTTTATACTATCTGCACCAAAACGTTTACAAAATAAATAAAACTTCCATGCTTAGCAAAAGAAGTTCCTGTTTGAACAAAAAATGATAATAATGACTGCTCTTGTTGTTGAGTCAGAATATCAGATCAAAGTGCCAAGTTTAGAGAATACAAAAAATATAAATATAACAGTAAATGCAGTTTGCATATAATTAGGCTTCTTCTTTTTTTTTCTTCTTTTTTCTTTTTTTTTGTGCCCATCCCAGAGGTGCAATATTGTTTTAAGCAAGATGACTGGAAAGAACTGAACTTTCCCTATCTTTATGCCTAATTTGGTGTCAACTGACAAAGTATTTGCAGAGAAAATGTCAATGTTAAAGTTTACCACACACACACACACACACACACACACACACACACACAACCGAACACCGGGTTAAAACATAGACTCACGTTGTTTACACAAGTGAGTCAAAAATCATTAATGATTACACATTTATGTTGTTTGAGTATGAATTGCGAATCAACAAACAAAATTATATACACGTAATGATATACTTTCATTTAGTATGTTAGTCTGCATCGTGTTTTTATAGTGTGTGTTATTTTATTTATTTTTTATTTTTTTAATTCACAAGACAATACAAATCTGCGGTTTGCAGAATTGTGTGAATGATGTTCAGCAGACTTTCGTAAAATAAATTATCGCCTATGAGCAACAAGAGTGTTTGTGGTTGCTCTCAAAGACAAATGGTTTTGAGTTAAAAGAATTAAAAGAACAGACAGTTTGTTTTGGTTTTTTTTGTTTGTTTGGTTTGGTTTTTTTTTGGGGGGGGGGTTGTTTTTTTTTAGGGAAATGGTGGGTGAAGGGAGTGTCGCACAAACGCACGCACGCACACACACACACACACACACACACACACACACACACACACACACACACACACACACACACACACACTGTGCCGGCTGTACAAAAAAAAAAAAAAAAAAAAAAAAAGAAAACGAAAACCCATAGGTTCACCATCGTCTCGCTGTCATAGCTTCTGTCCTTAAGAGATGTCCCTCCCCTCTCTCTGTCTCTGTCTCTCTCTCTCTCTCTCTCTCTGTCTCCCTGTCTCTGTTTCTCTCTCTGTGTGTGTCCCTGTCTCTCTTTCTCTGTCTCTCTCTGTCATCTGCCTCCCCCCCCCCCCCCACCCCACCCCCACCCCCTCTCTCTAGCTGAAGAGGAAGAAGAAAAAAAACACACACACATATCGATCGGTCACAGGCATTCGTCGTGCGCAAGGCACATTAGATGGACATTCACAAATCTCCCCCCCGAGCGAAAGACAAAAAAGCTACTGTCGCTGCTAGACGGCAGTTCATTTGGAAGCAGAGTTTGTTTCAAGAGCCAGGGCCGAGCCAGATTTCTCAGCGACTCCTTTTTCTACCTTGCTCCGTTTCCATGGCGATGCTTCAAATCAGCTGAGGCTTGGGCGGCGGCGGTAAGGTAGTGGGGGGAATGGAGGGGGGTCGGTTGAGGTGGGGTGGGGGGTGGGGGATAGGGGTGGTGGAAGGGAGGAGGAGGAAGGGGAGTGGGTTGGTTTTTTAGCAAGTGAGGCGGGGTTTCGGTGGGGCCTGGATCAATAAGGTGTGTGTGTGTGTGTGTGTGTGTGTGTAGCCATGGCCGTAATGCCTGTGTCCACGTGGCAAAGGCAAGAACCGCTTGGGAGTTTCAGGGGGGGCGGTGGGGTGGGGGGTGGGGGGAGATATGGGGGTGGGTGGGGGGGGGGGAAGGGGGGCAGGGGCAAACTCTGTGTGTGTGTGTGTAGGGGGTGTGTGGGGGAGGGGCAAACTCTGTGTCTGTGTGTGCATGTGCGTGTGCGTGTGTGTGTGTGTAGGGGTGTGTGGGGGAAGGGCAGACTCTGTGTGTGTATGCGTGTGTGTGTGTGTGTGTAGGGAGGTTGTGGGGGGTGGGGCAAACTGTGTGGGTGTGTGTGTGTGTGTGTGTAGGGGGGCGTGAGGGGGAGGGGCAAACTCTGTGTGTGTGTGTGTGTGTGTGTGTGTGCGTGCATGTGTGTGTGTGTGTGTGTGTGTGCTGTGTGTGTGTGTGTGTGTGTGTAGGGGTGTGTGGGGGGTGGGGAAACTGTGTGTGTGTGTGAATGGAGAGGAAGGAGGAGGAAGGCGGATGGTGCACGAATCGTGTTGGTGTGTGAACGAAAATAAGTAAGCAAGCAAGCACAGAAATATTTATGCGAGTGAAATCAGGGGGTGCGGGGAGGGTGGGGGGGGGGGACGCGTTTGTTAAAGCATGTAAATTCGTGTGAATTTCTGTTAAGAATTGATAACGTTGACTTGACTTGATTTTACTTCACTTTGACAACGTGTATAAAAATACAAAATATGTGAAAGTACATGAAAGTCTTACACACTTCGTCTTTTTCTGC
>NC_134894.1:56315404-56320404 GCF_041734735.1 Babylonia areolata
CAGTGATACTGATAGCGTGCAGTCACAGTCACCAGAGATGCTGATAGCGTGCAGTCACAGTCACCAGAGATACTGATAGCGTGCAGCCACAGTCACCAGCGATACTGATAGCGTGCAGTCACAGTCACCAGAGATACTGATAGCGTGCAGTCACAGTCACCAGTGATACTGATAGCGTGCCGTCACAATCACCAGAGATGCTGATAGCGTGCAGTCACAGTCACCAGCGATACTGATAGCGTGCAGTCACAATCACCAGTGATACTGATAGCGTGCCGTCACGGTCACCAGAGATACTGATATAGCGTGCAGTCACAGTCACCAGAGATACTGATAGCGTGCCGTCACGGTCACCAGAGATACTGATAGCGTGCAGTCACAATCACCAGTGATACTGATAGCGTGCCGTCACGGTCACCAGAGATACTGATAGCGTGCAGTCACAATCACCAGTGATACTGATAGCATGCAGTCACGGTCACCAGAGATACTGATAGCGTGCAGTCACAGTCACCAGAGATACTGATATAGCGTGCAGTCACAGTCACCAGTGATACTGATAGCGTGCAGTCAATCACCAATGATACTGATAGCGTGCAGTCACAGTCACCAATTATACTGATAGCGTGCAGTCACAGTCACCAGTGATACTGATAGCGTGCCGTCACAATCACCAGAGATGCTGACAGCGTGCAGTCATAATACACAGTGGGAGCCTGACAGGTAGCCGCAGTATTCAAATCTATTATTTTGTAACAGAAAAAAAAAGATAAAAGAGGTCGAAATACTGCATTCCCCCTCCTCTCCCCTCCCCTCTCTCACTCTCTTCTCCTCCTCTTTTTCAGTGTATTTATTTATTTATTTTTAAATAATGATAATTAAAGAGAGAGAGAAAAAAAAAATAAGGAAGGAAATGCACGCGCGTGTAATGTGACCAAGTACAGTATGAAAACTTGAACGAATAAACTTCTTGCGAAGAACAACCACCTGTTTTGTTTTGTTTTTTTACAATGAGCGGAAACGCTAGGTTGATTGGCATGTTAATATTATAATTGGTGCAGTCGGATTGTTCTCTGTTATGATATTATTTCAGCGAAAATTCACATCAGCATGTGTACAATGATTCACACAGTCTGTGCTGGATATCTGAGGAGAGAGAAGGGGGAGGGTGTGTGTGTGTCTGTAGGGGGGTGGGGGGGGGGGGGGGTATGGGAGAATGAGGCTGGAAATTGATTGTGGAAGTGCGAATGCCATCATCACAAAAGAGCGGCCATGTTCAACTGGTCTTTTAACTCTTTCCATACGAACGGCGAAAAAGACGCCGTTAACAGCGTTTCACCTCAATTACCATCATCAAAATATTGCAAGCGGAAGGCTCTTATACTGAAGAGGTAAATGTTGACAAAGAATACCACAATTCTGACGACGGAAGATAAGGTTGGGTCGTTCAGACACCCACTGGACATCCGAGGGGTCTGTGTAGAGAAGAAGAGAGGACTGGCCGTACTGAGTGAGTTAATAACGTATTATTGTAAGGATACCTGATTTTTTGCTGTTGTTGTAGTTGTTGTTGTTGTTGTTGTAATTCTTCTCTTCAGCCATTTCACGCGATCTTATCAAACACGATATGCACGGATGCAGACTATGCCTAATGAGACAATAGGACCAGATGTCCATTTTAAATGAAAGAACTCCACTGGAAAAAAAAAAAAAAAAAAAAAAAAAAAAAAGTAGAGCTAGTGGACCGAATGACTGCTGGCTGCTGTCGCCTTGGTTACATTCAGTGTTTTTTTTTGGTCCGAGGGTTTGTGTGATGGGCAGTGCTGGCGCCGAGTAAGGAAGGTTTCTTTCTTTTCTTTCTTTTCTTTCTTTCTCTTCTACAGGGATAAAAATCGATGTTGTCAGTGCCACCAAAAAAAAAAAAAGAAAGAAAGCGAAGGTACCCCCCCATTAGGCAGCACGTTTCAGACACCTTGACTGACGACCAACTACCCATCTTTAGTGGCTCGTACAGCCCCATTCGTATTCCGAGCTGCAGATGTTACAATCTGGCCTTAGTGCGTGTGTAGAGCGCACGGACACATACACACATTCGCACTCACACACACTACTCTCACACATACACGCACGCACGCACGCACGCGCGCGCACGCGTTCGCGTTATCATCGCACGTGCGTGGTCATGCCTGCAAGCTCCAATCAGGAAGACGCGTCTTGATGGTGGATGGAGGGAGGGAGGGAGGGAGGGGGAAGTTGGGGTGGGGGTGGAGGATGCAGGGGGGAGGGGGGTAGTGGGGGGGGTAGAGTTGGGGGGGGGGGGGGCGGGAGACCCAGCTCACAACAGCTCACAAAACGTGACAGCCACCTTGGTGGCGGCACAGGCAGCTCGTCAGTAGCGCGACAGGCGAAGCAAGTCGACATCGTAGTGTACCTCGTGCTGTCAAGACGGACGGACGGACGGTCACCGCTCTTCGATGGAGTGTGTGTGCTTCGCTTTGGGGGGTTTTTTGGGGTTTTTTTTTTCTCTCCCAAAAGTGAACTGCAATGAGACCTAGTGTTGTGTGGCTGGTGCTGGTATCCTTTTTGACAGAGTTTACATGTAGCGTTTTCCTTCACGTTCCACGTAAAAAAAACAAAACGAGAATGAGGGAAAGGAGAAAAAAAAAGGAAAGAAAAGAAAAGAACTGGTGTTGAAGACAGGTCGGCTTGCTCAAGCGGCACACAGTTGAGGGAGGGGGAGACCCTGGGGGGGGGGGGGAGGGGGGCTTCGTTGTCAGTGGCAAGCAGGTGCGGCATCGAAGAACCAGTGTGACAGGAAGACTGATAACAGATAAGAGAGGAGAGAGAGAGAGAGAGAGGCTGAGAGAAGAGACGGGCATGGCAGTGACTTTTTTTTTTTTTTTTAATTAAGAAGAGAAAGAATAGCAAGGCACATGACAGTGGAGACATGGTGAAAAAAAAAATATATATATATATATCACAGAGATTTCGAAATGCATGGCACGGAGAGATCACACAGAGAGAGGATGGCATGGGAAAAAGATCGCAGAGAGAGAGTTGGTGGGGGTGGCATGGCAAAAATATCGCAGAGAGAGAGAGAGAGGATGGCATGGCAAGAGAGATCACAGAGAGATGAAGAGGATGGCAAAGCAAAGATCACAGAGAGAATGGCAAAGCAGAGAGATCACAGATGATGGCATGGCAGAAAGTTGACAGAGAGGAAAGGATACCAGGTCAGGCAGAGTGGTCACGAGAGATGGAGACAAGGCATGAGAGAGAGATCTCAGAAGGGAAAGCACGGCAGAGAGACTGTCGCTGAGAATGACAAGGCAGAGAGATACGGTAGAGAGGATCTTGAGAGATCACAGAGAAAAATAATGGCAAGGCAGAAACATGACAGGGAGGAGGACAAGACAGACGAGATCACAATGACAAGGTAGAGAGAGATTGCAGAGAGATCGCATAGAGGAAGGCATTGCAGAGAGATCACAGTGACAATGCAGAGAGGTGACAGTGCAGAGAGATCACAGTGACAGTGCAGAGAGATCACAGTGACAAGAGAGATCACAGTGACAATGCAGAGAGATCACAGTGACAATGCAGAGAGGTGACAGTGCAGAGAGATCACAGTGACAATGCAGAGAGATCACAGTGACAGTGCAGAGAGGTGACAGTGCAGAGAGATCACAGTGACAATGCAGAGAGATCACAGTGACAATGCAGAGAGATCACAGTGACAATGCAGAGAGATCTCAGAAAGGAAAGCATGGCAGAGGAGAGATCACAATGACAGTGCAGAGAGATGACAGTGACAATGCAGAGAGATCACAGTGACAATGCAGAGAGATCACAGTGACAGTGCAGAGAGATCACAGTGACAATGCAGAGAGATCTCAGAAAGGAAAGCATGGCAGAGGAGAGATCACAATGACAGTGCAGAGAGATCACAGTGACAATGCAGAGAGATCACAGTGACAATGCAGAGAGATCACAGTGACAGTGCAGAGAGATGACAGTGACAGTGCAGAGAGATCTCAGAAAGGAAGGCATAGCAGAGATATCGCAGAGAACGGCAATGCCTGGAGATCGTCGCAGAGAGGAAAAGCGTGGCAGTGTGAGATCGCACAGACAACAGTTCTGGGAGCTGGCGAGTCAGACCTGTGATGACAGTGGCACGGGCTTCAGAAGGGGGGGAAGTGAAGGGGGCGGGGGGGGGGGTGGGGGGGGGGGGGGTTGCAGGAAGGCGAAGACCGACACAGCAGCGCTCTGTCAGCCCAGACTTTGACACCGGCTCCAGAGGAGAGACAGAGAGAGAGAGAGAGAGAGAGAGAGAGACACGTGGAGGAGGGGGAGAGGAGAGCTCCGCACACAGTTTGCTCCCCTCCCTACCCCACCCCCACCCCCCACCTCCTTCACGTCACTCTCCCCACCCCCACTCCACCCCCACCCCCCTCCCCCTCCCTCCTCTCGGCTCTGTCTTTGCTGTCACAGTTGCCAACACCACCCCTACCTCTCTTCCCTTCATTCCTTCCCAACCCCTCCCTCCCCCCCCCCTTCACCTACCCCCCCCCCCCCCCCCATCCCTCCTCCCCACTCCCCCCACCCGAACCCTGAGTCTTTGCAGAGAGCTGTGTCTCTCCCTGCACTGCCCCCCACCCCCACCCCCACCCCCAACTCCCCTCCCTTCCTCACCCATCCACCCACCCACCCCATTTTCATCACCCTCCACCACCACCACCACCACCACCACCACCGTCACCGTCACCATCATCACCACTGCTACCTCTCAGCTGCAGCAACGCCTGTGTTAAGGCATCCTCAACCCCCACCCCCCCCACCCCCACCTCCCTACCTTCCCTCTTCCTTCCTCTTCGTGTCGTGTCGTAGCGGCGGAAAGGGCGGGAAAAAGAATGCGACACATTCCATTCCGTAACCGTGGTGCCAGTGCCACAGAGCTAGTGCCAGGCAGCGCCCGCCAGTGTCCGTCCGTCTTGGAACAG
>NC_134894.1:56325404-56342904 GCF_041734735.1 Babylonia areolata
TGATTGGATTGGACTTGATTTCATCAGGCTTCCACGCCAGATGGCCAGCGGTCAGTGAGAAGCGGGAGGGGGGACGAGTCGGGTTGGGGAGGTAGCCGTCCTGAAGGTGAGACAGCCTGTCCATGTCGTAATCTATCAGCGGAAGGTGGAGGAGAGAGAGAGAAGCCCGCTCGTGCTTTATTACCTCTGGAAGAAATCCAATCTGCTGGTTGCCCCGGGCTTCCTCCCCACCCCCTAGGTCCAGGCTTTATGAATATTAATGATCTCCCCCTCTCTCTCTCTGGAAGATGTGGCACGTTTTCGCCTCGCTGCTTGCAGTGTCAGGGCTGCGGTAGTAGTTAAGTGGGGAGGCCTGGAATGCCGGCAGCTTTATGGACTGCTCGGCGAGCTTCTCGTTTCCCCATAATAGGCGGAAGCGAAGATCTACTGTTGCGCCCAGTAGAGCAAATAGGGTGACGTAATTGATTGTTGCGAATGAAAGTTTTGGGCGTGTTTGATGAATGTGTTTTGTCAACAACAATTAAAAAAAAAAAAATAAAAAAACTTTAAAAAATCCTCTTTCTTCAATAAAATGATAAATATCACACTTCATTGGCAAGCATAGCGATGGAGCAGCGTATTTGGGGTACTGCAGTTTGTCACATTTTGACGAATAGAATTCTCAACACAAAATCATGCGTTTGTAATCAACAGCGACCATAGCTTTGGGTGCATTCTTGCAACTGTTTTTGTTGTTGTTGTTGTTTGGGGGGTGCCATCAACTAGTACTGTGTGTCCATATGCTTTACAGTGTTCAGTTTTTCATCAATGACAACCTTTAGGCTTTGTAGTTTGTTTGTTTTTTTTATTGAACATCTCTTCACAGTCGGTAATTTTAGACGTGGGGTATTGTATTGTATTGTATTGTATTTCTCTTTTTATCACAACAGATTTCTCTGTGTGAAATTCGGGCTGTTCTCCCCAGGGAGAGAACGTCGCTATACTACAGCGCCACCCATTTTTTTTGTGTATTGTTTCCTGCGTGCAGTTTTATTTGTTTTTCCTATCGCACGTGTGTATGCATTTTCTAGTCATGCTCATGAATACTTCACACTAATTTACTTTCAGGACAGTTGGTCAATACTCGTGGGCACAATGATCTTGGGATTTCATAAAATTATGTGTAACAACTACCGAAACTCTTAAAAGATGAAAACGTTCGAAAAGGACTTACCCACAATGTTTGTCATCGTGAATGTGAATATTTGTCTTCCGGGTCATCCTCTGTGCGTCTGTGCGTGCGTGTGTGTGTGTGTGTGTGTGTGTGTAATTTACGCGCGCGCATATGTATGTGAATGCGCGCACCCGGCCTGCATGAATGTGTATGTGCGCGCGTGCACTCGCATCTCGTTGCAATCACCTCTCAGTTTACAACCATACTTGTCATCACCTACCTCTCCCCCCCCCCCCCCCCCCACACACACACACACACACACACCTCCCCCAAAAAAGTGCCAGAAAAAACCCAGAAGGAAAGACGAGCGAAGGAAGGGTTGGGGGGGAGGGGGAGAGGGAGGTGGGGGGGGGGGGAGGGCGTGCTTGGTATTGTTCCAGAAGATGTGCTGACCTGACCGTCTTGGCAAGCGGCCTCGCTGAGGGACCACCCCCCTCTCCCCCCCCTGTCCCTCCCTCCGCCCCCTTCCCTCACGTCCCCGCGCTCTCCTTCCCGTGCATGACTCATCTCTCCCTCTTATCGATTTTGTCACATCGATTTGAACTCTTGGACGGTTTTTTTTTTTTACAGCAACCGCAGCGGGGTTTTTTTTGAAGGTTTTTTTTTTTTTTTAGGTATTGTTTGTTGTTTTGTTGTTGGTGTTTTGTTTTTTTTTTTGTTTTGTTTTTTTGTTTTTTTTTTTTTTGGGGGGGGGGGTTGTGCACTGGGGACTACTTCTCCTCCCCCCCCCTCCCTTCCACCATCACCACCACCCCTCCTTTCCCTCCACGGGCAAAAAAAAAAAAAAAAAAAAAATGATGGTGGTGGTGGGGGTGGGTGGGATGTGGGGTGTGTGTGTGGGGGGGGGGGCGGGGGGGGGGGGGTGGCGTTATAACTTAGATTTCTGCCGGTTCATGTGTCCACGGCTTTGAGCTCGCCCTATTGCAAAGGGTAGTACTACTACTGTCTGGGGAAATAATTGACAGAGCTTTGCCTTTGTCGCGCAGCTCTCCTGCAGAGCTGATGGGTTAGCTGCGTGCTTGGAGTGATCCGTGGCTGGTGGATCTGCGGGTTTGGTTTGGTTTGATTTGGTTTGGTTCGGTTCTGGCATAAAGTCGGCGAGGAATCGTTATTGGTTTTATTATTCTGTGCAAGGGAAAAGTGGGAGAGAGAGAGAGAGACAGAGAGAGAGAGAGAGAGAGAAAAGTTGGGCGAGGGTTGAAGTCCGTTTTATTGCAATCGGTATAATGTGTTGGTTTTAAGGGAAAGGGTCTGCGCTGTCACCGATAAAACGCCTGCTGGCTGTGGTCTTCCTTATCACTGTTGATAAAAAAAAAAAAAAAAAAAAAAGAAAGGGGAAGGGGGAGAAAGAAAAAAACTCATTTTGGAGTTATCAGCTTCATTCCGGTAAAACGTCGCCTGGCCGTGGTCTTGTAGTTCAGTAAAAAGTCAGTCTGCTGTGGTGAAAAGTCTGATTGGAATGCTTTTTTTTTTTTTTTTTTTTTTCTTTCTTTCTTTCTTTCTTTTTTTTCTCCAAGATCGTTTCAGTGAAAATGATGTATTTGTTTTGCTAGATTTAAATCGCTGATTAAAGGGGTTTTTTGGTGGGGTTTTTTTGTTTGTTTGTTTTTGTTTTTGTTTTTTTGCAAATTTTAACTGCCTTCCAGAAAACTTGAGTATAGCTGCCTAGGCCGCGGGGGGGATGGGGGGGGGGGGTAATTGCACAGATGAAAAGAAAGAAATCATAGTGTCATTTTAAATCTTAATTATATCAAAGATACACTTCCCGAACATAATATTATCTGACAAGCATTTGTTGTGGCTATGTTTGGGGACTCGGGTGAATGTTGAATATCAGACAGTCGATGAGTTTGTGTGTTTTTGTTTTTCACTCACAGATAAGTGTTGAGCATGATTAGCATGTTGACATTATGAATTCGTGAGTGAAAAAAAACAACCACCAAATCGGTTGAATTTAGATACACACTATTTACGTGTGTGCACGCGTCCAAGCACTTACGCGGCGGCGTACAGATAATTACGCGTGCGAGTTCATGTCGTCACTCACACGTACGCACGCACGCACACACACACACTCACTCACACACACACACACACACACACACACACACACACACACACACACATACACACACATCACATCGCACGTACACGCGCGCGCACGCACATACTCATGCATAAAAAATAATAATGTATATATAGTGTAATAAACGATAATCGAACACGGCAGATTAGGGTGTTTTTTTTTTTTGTTGTTGTTTTTTAATTGGAAACGTCCAAATGATAATTATAGATTAGTTACATAGTGTTTTATCTCCACAGTTAGCCGTAAGAGCTGTACATTATAATTCACAGCCAAAATTATGAAGTGAGAAAGAAAAAAAAAAACCATAGTGCCATCACCCACCTCCTCACATGTTACGCGTATTAGGTGGGTGTGGAAAAAAAAAATCAAGAAGGAAAACCGAAAAGTTCATAGTGGACGGAAAGAAAGGGGGGAAGGTGTATGCCTGTGTGCATGCATGTATGTGGGTGTGCTGTGGGTGTGGGGGTTAGGGGGGGGGGGGGCGGAGGGGGTGTGCAGGGGGGCGAGGTTGGGGGGGGGGGGGGTGATGAGCAGATGGCAGGGAAGGGGGAGAGAGACGCAGGCGATTCAAAGTCACAGGTGAGGGTTCCTTCTTATGACACTCACTGGTGGGTCTTAGTGAGGAACGTGGCAACCTCCCGCTTGAGAGAAATGACCCCCTTTTTTTTCTCTAAGATGGCATAACACATGCACGCATGCGCACAGAGAGAGAGAGAAGAAACTGGTGTCTCCAACAGTCTAGGGATTCCCATGAAAAAGATTCCACTGGGGAGATAACTTTATGAAAATTGTTTTAAATTCATAAAGAAATGAATAAAATAAAAATTAAATTAAAAATAAAATAAAATTAAAAAAACAAGAGGATGGGCACTGCTATATGATTACACATTACTTGTGGACCTCAACATTTCCGGGAGGGGGTCAGGGGAGGGGTAGGGACGGGGGGGGGTTGGGGGGGGGGGGGGGAAGAAACCTCTCAATACATCTCTGCTCGGAAAATTGAAATGCAGTGCAACGAAAAACTTTATTTTATAAATGCTTTTCTTTTTTTTTTCTTTTTTTTTTGACAAGCGTGTTTTCTCCATTGCCTGCTCTTCCTCCTCCTCCTCCTCCTCCTCCTCCTGAACTCCCCCCTAGCCATCCCTCTTGTGATTAGGGGAAGCAATAAAGTGCAATAGAATGCCCCGCAATGCAATACAGTGCGCCGTAACGCAATACAGCACAGCGCCAACTCCCTGGAATGAAAGGATTTTCGTTTTTGACAAACGTGTCTCCTCTACCTCATCCTCTTCTTCCTTCTCTTCCCCCTCCCCCCCCCCCCCCCCCCCCCCCCCCCTCTTCCTCCTAATCCTCCTCCTTTTCCTCTATCTTCTCCTCCTCTTCTTCTTCTTCTTCCTCTTCCACCTCCTACTCCTCCTCTTCCTCCTCCTCCTCCTCCTCCTCCTCTCCCTCTTAATATTGCTCTTTCTACTCTTCCTTTTCCTCCTCCTCCTCCTCCCCTCCTCTTACTTCTGATCATCCTCTTCTTCCTCCTCCTCTTCCTCCTAATCTTCCTCTTCTTACTACTCTTCATCCTTCTCTTCTGACTTCTAATCCTCCTCCTCCTCCTCCTCTTCCTACTCCTCTTCTTCTTCTTTCTACTCTTACTACTCTTCCTACCCCCGCTCTTACTTCTAATCCTCCTTCTCCTCTTCCTCATCCTCCTCTTTCTTCTACTCCTCCTCTTCCTCCACCCCTCTTCTAATTCTCCTCCTCCTCCTCCTCCTCCTCCTCCTCTTCCTCCTGCATCATCTTCACCCCTTAACCTGTCCCTCGCTCCGCTATGTCTCGGCGATGGTGTCCCTTTTATAATGGGAAACTGATGCAAAAGGAATTCACGATGGGGTACACATCGACCAGTTAATGTTATCATTCTCTTTTTGTCTTTTTTTTTCATTTTTGTTCTCGTCCCCCCCTCCCCTCTTCCAAAAAAACCAATAAAATCCTCTTTGAATAATTTGCTTTTACTGTGTTGTTTTTTTTTTTTTTACTTTAAAAAAAAAAAGCTTTGTTGCTTGATTTTTTTTCTTTTTCTTTTCTCGCATTAATCTATTTCATTTTTTGTTGGTTTTTTTTTGGGGGGAGGGGGGGGGGTTATTTTGTTTTTTGTTGGGTTTTTTTTGTTTTTTTTTTGGGTTTTTTTTGTTTGTTTGTTTTGTTTTGTTTTCGGGGGGTTTATTTTTCATTTTTATTTTGTGGTATTTTATTTATTTATTCAGAATTCGTTTTAGTTTTTGATTCGCATATTGATTTTCACCTAGTACCTTTTTTATTTTTCCTCCATTCCATTCCTCTTTTTTTTTTCTTCTTCTTTTTTTTCTTTTCTTTCCCTTCCTCTGCTGCTTGCTCTTATCCAGATTTTTTTTGGGGGGGATTTCCTTAATTGCCAGTTCTCGGTTAAATTTTATTTTATTTTTTTGCTTTTATTTCATTTCGTTTTTATTTTATCTTGTTTCATTTTTGTGCCCCCCAATTAGTCGAACATTTCTGTGGGAAGAGAGATAATGCTTGACGAGGCGCGGAAGGGTTGCAGGGAAAGAGAAATATCCATCCATTAAGAGTTCATTGTGTGATGACGCCATCATTGCATATAACAAGAAGGATCTGGCAAAGCCCATTATGATGTTTCCAGCTTTAAAAAAAAAAAAAAATTCAAAAATTCTTCCAATCAGAATTTTCCACTTGAAAAATAATCAGCAATTGGGGATTTCCCATTTCGAAATATGCAGGGGGAAATTGTTCCGTTTTATTGAGTATAATTCTCTTAATTAAGACGTTTTCATTTTACACGATATTCAAGCAAAGAGTTTCCATTTCCAGCTCTCTGAGTAAAACTCTCTCCTTCTCGAAATCTATGTGTGATATTCTCTTCAAGTTCCTCATTGAGGAATTTTCCATTTCAGAAAATTTTAATTATCTTCAAACAGGATATGCCTGTTTCGGAATCTTTAGACAAGTAGCGTTTTCCATTTTCAAGATCTCATAATTAGAATTTTCCGTTTTTCTCAGAATGTTCAAGTAAGGATTGTCCCTTTCGAAATCTCTGTTAGGATTTTCTCTTTCAAGTTTGTTTATGAAGAATTTTCCATTTTATAAACACTTTCCCCAAAGAGGAAATGCCTGTTTCGAAATCTTTAGACAAGTAAAGATTTCCATTTCCAGATCTCAAGATGAGAAATGTCCATTTTTTTTTCTCGGAATCTTCAAGTAAGGACTTCGCGATCTACAAATAAAAATCATCAGAGCAGGTTGTTACAACAGAGAGAGACAGAGAGAGAGAGAATCAATACTTTTGCATTTGTATTTCTTTTTATCACAACAGATTTCTCTGTGTGAAATTTGGGTTGCTCTCCCCAGGGAGAGCGCGTCGTTACACTACAGCGCCACCATTTTTTTAATTTTTTGGGGGGGTATTTTTTTCCTGCGTGCAGTTTTATTTGATTTTCCTTTCGAAGTGGATTTTTCTACACAATTATGCCAGGAACAACCCTATTGTTGCCGTGGGTTCTCTTACGTGCGCTAAGTGCATGCTGCACACGGGACCTCGGTTTATAGTCTGATCCGAATGACTAACGTCCAGACCACCACTCAAGGTCTAGTGGAGGGGGAGAAAATGTCGGCGGCTGAGCCGTGATTCGAACCAGCGCGCTCAGATTCTCTCGCTTCCTAGGCGGATGCGTTCGTTACCTCTAGGCCATCACTCCACTCCATTTCGCGATCTTCCAAAATAAAAATCATCAGAGCTAAGCAGTAAAGACTAAAAGAGAGAAACAAGAGGTATAGGAGAGGGTGTGGCTGGTCAGTACTTTAGCATTTCGCGATCTTCCAAAATAAAACAAGAGAGGCAAGGCCTTCAAGACTCACTTGTGATAAATTAAGTCCCCTAGCATTAATTACAGAGTAATTTCCCTTTTTTACTATCTGCACCAAAACGTTTGCAAAATAAATAAAAATTCTATGCTTATCAAAAGAAGTTGCTGTTTGAACAAAAAATGATAATAATGACTCATCTTGTTGTTGTGTCAGAATAAGAGGTCAAAGTGCCAAGTTTAGAGAATACAAAAAATATAAATATAACAATAAATGCAGTTTGCATATAATTAGGCTTCTTTTTTTTTTCTTTTTTTTTGTGCCCATCCCAGAGGTGCAATATTGTTTTAAACAAGATGACTGGAAAGAACTGAATTTTTCCTATTTTTATGCCAAATTTGGTGTCAACTGACAAAGTATTTGCAGAGAAAATGTCAATGTTAAAGTTTACCACGGACACACACACACACACACACACACACACACACACACACACACACACACAACCGAACACCGGGTTAAAACATAGACTCACTTTGTTTACACAAGGGAGTCAAAAATCATCAGAGCTAAGCAGTAAAGACTAAGAGAGAAACAAGAAGTATATGAGACGGGGGTGGCGGTCAGTACTTTTGCATTTCGCGATCTTCCAAAATAACAAAAAAAAAATCACCAGAGCTAGAAAAGACACAGGAGGGGGTGTGGGTGTGGGGTGGTGTGGGTGGCGAGCAGGTCTGTATGAATCACCCTATCTCTCGTTCCTTTCTTGCCGGGCTGGGGTTGAGGAGCAAAAAAAAAAAGCAACCAAAACGAAACACGGAACAGGAAGGCGACAGAGAGACGTGTCGCGTCGATTGGAATCAGGTTATCCTTCCGGGGTTTTCTCCTCCTCTCCTCTTCTCCTCCAGCTGGTATTATTCATCCGTCATCTTCTCCTCCTTCGTCTTCGGCTTCTCCTTTGCCTTTTCTCCTTTTTTTTATTTTTTTTTTTTTTTTTAAATTACTGTTTCTGATTTTTTTTTCCCCCGGCTGGTGTGTCTTTTCGTCTTTTTGTCTCCAAGCCTCTCTCTCTCTCTCTTTCCCTCTCTCTCTCTGGGTGTGTTTGTGTGTGTGTGTGTGTTTGTGTGTGTGTGTCTCTGTCTGTCTCTCTCTCTCTCTGTCTCTCTATCTGTCTCTGTCTCTCTGTCTGTCTGTCTCTCTCTCCTTCTCTCCCTCTCTGTCTCTACTTCTCTCTCTCCTTCTCTCTCTCTCTCTGTCTCCTTCTCTCTCTCTCTGTGTCTGTCTCTTTCTCTCCGTCTGTCTCACCCTTTCTCTCTGTCTCTCTGTCTCGCTCACTCTGTCTCCCCCCTCTCTCTCTCTTTCTCTCTGTGAACACCTCCTTCGCCCTTTTCTTCATTATTTTGTCTTTTAGCTTCCACCCCCCCCCCCACCCCCTTCCTCATCCTATTTCTTTTTTATCGCCTCCCCCATTGTCTTTTTCTCATCCGTCTTGCCTTCTTGCATTTGTTGTTGTTGTTGTTTTTGTTTTGTTTCTCGTCTTGCATAGCCTCCCCTGTCCTTTTCTCGTCATTCTTACCCTCCACCTCCCCCCTTCCTCTCACCTTGGCTCGGTTTTGGTGGTGGTGGTGGTGGTAGTGGTGGTGGTAGTGGTGTTTTTGTTTTCTGCTTGTAAGATGTCTTCCTCATCCACCTTCATCGTCGTCATCCTCTTCGTCTTTGGGAAATCAGTAACACACACATACACACAGACGCGCGCACGCTCGCACGGAAACGCGCGCGTGCACACACACACACACACGCGCACGTGTGAAAATGTAAATCAGACCACTTTTTTTCATGGTGTTATAAGTACAATATCAGGAAACAGTGTTTATCTGATGTCGTGTTACTCGTAAGTAATACTTATTATGAAAACTGATTTCCAAATATCATATTAATCACTCACTTCATTTCATCGTAGCAAAAATGTAGGTCCCACATTCGAACACCACAGCAGTCCACAGTTTATTTAGAAGAAAGAAAAAAAAATGGGGAAACCAACTCGCCTAATCACCCATTATCATCATACGCTGATAGTGTGACAACCACAACTTTTTTTTTTTTTAAAGATATGTCTTGAACATCTGTAAACAGACGTTGAAAGAGAAGGAGCGCGCGCATACACACACACACACACACACACACACACACACACACACACACACACACACACACACCTACACACACTCACGCACGCACATACGCGCAACGACAAACACACGACAGAGAGAGGCAGGTGTACTTCCAGCCAGGAGTGAAAATCAATGGAACTATATGGTTTTTACGTGTATATGTCTTACCCAGCAGATGGTTTTTGTATCCTGTTCTCGATGTTCCCCAAGTCCGGGTGAGCAGATCTGGCTCATCTCACTTTTGACTGTGTACCATTTGTATTTGTATTTGTATTTCTCTTTTTATCACAACAGATTTCTCTGTGTGAAATTCGGGCTGCTCTCCCCAGGGAGAGCGCGTCGCTATACTACAGCGCCACCCATTTTTTTTTTTTTTTTTTTTTTCCTGCGTGCAGTTTTATTTGTTTTTCCTACCGAAGTGGATTTTTCTATAGAATTTTGCCAGGAACAACCCTTTTGTTGCCGTGGGTTCTTTTACGTGCGCTAAGTGCATGCTAGCACACGGGACCTCGGTTTATCGTCTCATCCGAATGACTAGCGTCCAGACCACCACTCAAGGTCTAGTGGAGGGGGAGAAAATATCCGGGCGGCTGAGCCGTGATTCGAACCAGCGCGCTCAGATTCTCTCGCTTCCTAGGCGGACGCGTTACCTCTAGGCCATGATTCCAAGAGTTTCGAATTGATGCCATGGCCCGTACTGCCTTTAAAAAAAAAAAAGAAACTTTTTTTTTTATTCCTATCTGAGACATTTTTACCCTCATTTGCCCAGTTTCTCCCACAACCCTCCATTCATCCACATCTCCCACCCCTTCTAACCGATAATACTCAGATGTATTCATAAATACTTTAACAAAATGTCTTCAATCACCGATATGTGTGGCGGGACATTAAACAAAAATTCCTCCTATCTGAGACGGTTATATTTTCTGTGAAATGTAAGATACATACTTGTAAGACAACTTCTATAAGCAAAGTAAAACACAATGACAGTATGGGGCCGGGGGGGGGGGGGGGGGGGGGGGGGGATGGGAGGGAAGCAGCAGCAACACAGGCAGAACAACGATAACAACAACAAAAGCTTCATCGCACAGTTAATAATGTTTGAGAAAGTATTATGGCTTAGTTGGGTTGTTTTTTTTCAACGTACGTGTAACATTTCGGATTGTATTCTTCAATGAATTTACCTGCGTATTTGTATATTGATATATGGATGTGTCGTGGTCTTCAGATTTACATTTTTCCTCTCAAGGTGATGTAATGGATGTTATGTGTGCTTGGTTGTGTAGTTATTTGTGTATATATGTATGTATGTACATGTGTGGGTGGCCGGGAGGGGCGAGTTCGTGGAGGGTGGTCAGGGTATGTTTGGTGCATTCAAAAAACAAAAAAAAAAGAGAAATAAGCATCTCCAGATCATAATATTTTGTTTTGTTTGTTTGTTTTGTTGATCATTTGTTTGGTTTCTTTCTATCTTTCTTGCATACAAAAAATGAAAATCCAGCAGCACCCCTAAAAATGATTTTTCTTTTCCCTTGCATCTAAGTGAAATGTCAGCTCGCTGAGGCAGCTGCGTTGTCACAACGTTTTTATGTTGTTGGTTGTTTTTGGGGGGTTTTTTATTTTTAATTTGCTTACTTTATTTTATTTCATTTGTGTGTGCCTGTGTGTGTGTGTGTGTGTGTGTGTGTGTGTGCGTGTGCGTGTGTGTGTGAGCGAGAAAGACAGAATACGAGGATGGTGGAGAGAGAGAGAGAGATAGGGGAGAGTTCAAACTCGTTTCTTGACTGTAAGTGTTTGGTTTCATGCGAGTGTCTGTTGCTAAGTGGGTGAGGAGACAGACAGGATAATGAAAGAAATATCCAGCGAGAACACTTCAGTCTCTCACGCTCTCTCAGCAAACAGAAAACAGACACAAGGAATTTTCCCCTGAGCCAGTTATAATTATTCATACAAAATGAAAAATCGTTTTTTCTTTCACTCACGCACACTCTTTTCACTTGGAACAAGTTATTTCAGTTATGTTTTTTTTTCTAAACCCAGGAAAAAATGTCTTGGACTTCACAAGTCATAATTCTCTCCGTGCACACTTGCTCTTGCTTGATCCAATCCACAGGATCACACTCTGTCCTAGGTCGGCCACTTAGGTGTACTCACAGTTAACCATGTCAATGTGCAATAGCCGAATGGTTAAAGCGCTGGACTTTCAATCTGAGGGTCCTGGGTTCGAATCTCGGTGCACCTGGTGGGTAAAGGGTGGAGATTTTTACGATCTCCCAGGTCAACATATGTGCAGACCTGCTAGTGCCTGAACCCCCTTCGTGTGTATGCGCACGCAGAAGATCAAATACGCACGTTAAAGATTCTGTAATGCATGTCAGCGTTCGGTGGGTTATGGAAACAAGAATATACCCAGTATGCACACCCCCGAAAACGGAGTATGGCTGCCTACATGGCGGGGTAAATAAAAAAACGGTCATACACGTAAAATGTTACATGTCTGTCTGAGTGTGTATGTGTGTGCGTCTGAAATCTGATTGGATGACACAGGAAACGAATGATGAGCGCCCAGTGGTAGCCGTCAGTCGGCTCTACCCAGGTAGGCAGCCTGTGGTGCAAATGTCCGCGTGTATGTAAAGCGCTTAGAGGATAGGCGCTATATAAGTATCCACATCAATCCACATCAATTTAATGTCCACCACACACAGCTCGTGGGACACTCAGGCACCACCTCCTCCGTTGAACACACCAGTTCCACAAGGGGTCCCTCCACTCCGTGGCCTGTCAACGTGGAGCCCTGATAACACTTTTTTTTCATATTTTTAGCTCTTGGCACACTCCGTTTAAACTTCTTCCTTCCTTCACACTGAACGGAGTATCCAGCTAATCCTCTTCAGTGTTCCTCCTTTCATTTAACTGTCCCCTTATGTTATTTTCTGACATTTACTGTCCTTTCACACCACTCATGCATTTATACCATTTTCCAATTAACAATACATTATACTCATTTGAGAGAATCACTACATCTTATAAATGCACATAAAAAAAAAGTATTGATTTATCACAAAGCAAACGTTTCTAAACCATCGGCAAAAACTACTAACTTCTCAATAACTGTTTAATCACAAGATGAATTTCGAATAAAATTGTCCCATCAACTAACCATTGAATAACCAATGAAATAAAAACTTAACAATTTTTTCCCCACCTGATGTTTGGAACAGTCAAGGCTCACCCCGTCTCAACAGACACACTCCACGCGAGCTCTGGTACATTCAGACTAGGGTTACAGTACATACATATGCGCGCGCGCACACACACACACACACACACACACACACACACCCCACACACACACACACACACACACACACACACACACACACACACACACACACACATGATTATGCACGGCTCACGATTCACCCACAATTGCCACGTGCAAAATATATTTTACATTCATAACAGGTATTCTAAATACACAAATAATTTTCTCACTCTGTTACAGTGTCTTTAATTTAGAGTTTTGGTTAAATGTTTTTATACTTTTTTATTGAAAAGTTGTGAGTATTTCAGCTAGACTAAACTCGTTTCTTTACTGTAAGTGTTTGGTTTCATGCGAGTGTCGTAAATTTAGAGTTTTTGGTTAAATATTGTTTTTTATACTTTTTAATGAAAGTTGTGAGTATTTCAGCTAGACTAAACTCGTTTCTTTACTGTGAGTATTTGGTTTCATGCGAGTGTCGTAAATTTAGAGTTTTTGGTTAAATGTTTTTATACTTTTTATTGAAAGTTGTAGTATTTCAGCTAGACTAGCAACTGACAGCAAATACAGAACAAAGCTGGCTGGTTGCATTGCACTCGTTTCGACGTGTAATATGATGGAATGTTTAAACATTTAGATTTTACAACCAGTTCGAGTCACAACAAAGCACAATAAACCATTCTGAATCCAAAGGTGATGGGCGGAAGAGCAGTGGAAGAGGGATGTGGAGAGAGAGAAGAGAGAGAGAGAGAGAGAAGACAAACGTCTTTTTTTCGAGGATGATAGTTAAGCACTGGTGTGCTTTTTTTTTTTTTTACACCTAGTTCCCGCCCTGAACACGGTCTGCACTACACAATACTAAATGAAAATTTTAGCACAGAGAGAGAGAGAGAGCACATTAAAGTTTAGCATTTGTATTTGTGCGTTTGTGCATGTATGCTTGTATTTTGTATTTGTATTTGTATTCCTTTTTATCACAACAGATTTCTCTGTGTGAAATTCAGGCTGCTCTCCCCAGGGAGAGCGCGTCGCTACACTACAGCGCCACCCATTTTTTTTTGTATTTTTTCCTGCGTGCAGTTTTATTTGTTTTTTTCCTGTCGAAGTGGATTTTTCTACAGAATTTTGCCAGGAACAACCCTTTTGTTGCCGTGGGTTCTTTTACGTGCGCTAAATGCATGCTGCACACGGGACCTCGGTTTATTTGTCTCATCCGAATGACTAGCGTCCAGACCACCACTCAAGGTCTAGTGGAGGGGGAGAAAATATCGGCGGCTGAGCCGTGATTCGAACCAGCGCCCTCAGATTCTCTCGCTTCCTAGGCGGACGCGTTACCTCTAGGCCATCACTCCACATAGACATGTATCTGTGTGTGCATGTCTGCTGTATGGTCTGTCTGTCTGTCTGTCTGTCTGTCTCTGTGTGTTTGCGTGTATCTCTTGCGGTCTCGCGTTCCATGTGAATAGTCTGAGGATGCCAAGAGAAGATGGATCGTCTTTCAGCGCCTCTGCCCCTGTTTCCCCGAACACGGTAGATCGATACCTGTCAGAGCTGTTGGACTCCTGTCTGTTGGACAGTATTCCGACCTTGTCACTTTTTTTTTCTCTCTCTCTCTCTCTCTTTCTCTCAGTATTTTTGTCCTTTTTTTTTCTTTTTTTCTTTTTTGTTTTCCTTTCCCCCACTCCCCCTCCCACCCACCCACCCCCCTTTTTTTTCTTATTGTTTGACTCGCATGTGTGAACAAAAATGTCTCTGACATGACATAGTGTGTTGTGGAGGGGTGGTTGGGGGGGGGGGGGGTATTTCTTCTCTTTCGACCTCTATTCACATATGTTTACGCCATACCTTAAAATTGATTATCGTTGCCGCTGACTGGACTGGAATCATTTCCTACAATGTATATATATGTTGTTTGTTGTTTGTTTGTTTTTTTGTTTTGTTTTTTTGAGGGGAGGGGGGGGAACAGATTGATATCAGTAATGTTATAGTTTTACGGTCGTTGATCATACATTGTTCAGTTGGTTAGTATAGTTTCTGGTGGCATACCATTATATACTTGTACGAAACAGTTTTGGCCTCGGGTTGTATTCAAAATGCACAAGAAAAGAAAAAAACAAAATAAAACTGTTGATTATTCTATCGATCATTCCTATGGAACTAGAATGGTTGTAAGATGAACCTCTTTAGGGCTTATCAACCTCACATATACCTTTCTAAGAATCACGGCAGATTGTAGAAGAATTTGTCTATTTGATTCCGACTCTTGTGTTTGTGTCAGCAAGCCTTGTTCGGGAGGTAGAGTGGATTTCATACGTTATTGACAAAGATTAACTCACTCATTACGGCCAGTCCTCTCTTCTCCTCTACACAGACCCCTCGGATGCCCAGTGGGTGTCTGAATGACCCAACCTTTAGCTTCGGTCGTCAGAATTGTGGTATTCTTTGTCAACATTCACCTCTTCAGTATAAGAGCCTTCCGCTTGCAATAGTTTGATGATGGTAATTGGGGTGAAACGCTGTTAACGTCGTCTCTTTCGCCGTTCGTATGGAGAGAGTTAAACTCGCGTACAGAAAGAAGAAGAAGAAGAAGGAAGAAGAAGAAAAGGATAGCAAGGAAGGAACACTTCCATTCATTAAAACTCTTGCGCTTGCATCAGCAGCAGGTTATCGATTGGACAAACCGAAGGGAGTTTCAATAGCTTATTGACAGCGATTGAAATGAACTGAAGTGTGGGTGGGTGGGCGGGTGGGTGGAAGAGCACACACACACACACACACACACACACACACACACACACACACACACACACACACACACACACACACACACACACCCGGAGTGAGTTATTAAGCAGCTATTCACTGCAGCTTTTTTTCCACGTCCGTAAAATCAGTAGCACTGCGTGGTTTCCGTTCAGTTCCTGGGATGTAAACTGAACATTCACGCCACGCAGTGTGTACATGCTTACTAGTAAACTAGGGATACGCGTCGAAAGAGTTGAAAGAAAACGTATTAACTGTAACAACAACAGAAAATACAGGAACAAAACAGATGAATAGATAATTAAATAGACGCACGTGAATGCATAATTATATATATATATATATATATATATATATATATATATATATATATATATATATATATATATATATACAAGAAAACCAAAGTAGAAATGACCGTAATTAGTTGGACGTGTTGCAATCAGTAACTGACCGAAACCAGGGTCACTGTCATATCTTGCAAACCCACAAGTTGATGACTGGCAGTTTCCATTAGCGTCGTCATGTTTTAGTGTTTCATTTCACACATCACAGACTTGCCACGGCCACGAGAGTGGTGGTAGAGAGTGGCACAAGTTTAATAATAATAATAATAATAATAATAATAATAATAATAATGATGATGATGGATGCTTATATAGCACACTATCCAGAAATCTGCTCTAGGTGCTTTACAAAAACGCTTTTGTTAACATAAGACATTACATCTATGTTACATACACACACCAGAATGTGACTACACACAGACACACACACACACACACACACACACACACACACACACACACACACACACACACACACACTGCATACATACATATACATTTTAACATACATGAACAAATATGAAGAGAGATACGCACATTGCTAAAGATGGATATTAAAGAGCTAACAGCTACCCTAAACACATACGCACACATGGGCAGGCACAAACTTACATAAACACTCGGCACACACAATACACATTCATATACATGCATGCAGTTATGTACACATACATATGTATACACACATAGTCAAGCACAGCTTGAACAGTTTATAGAGACTGTGGCAGTGTCAATACCCTCACCCGTGCATACTACCCCCCCCCCCCACCACCCATGCCCCCCATCCACCTCCGCAACCCCCCCCCCCCCCCACACACACACACACACACTTCCATCACCATAGGATCTTTCAGGTATAATCTGGAATAAAGTGCCCCACCTCCCTCCCACCCCCCCACCCCCCACCCCACCCCAAATTCGAGCCCTCCTTTGAAAAAATATTTGTAGGAAGCATTTTTTTTTTCTCTCTCTCGTGGTCATTCTTTTCAGATTTTTCTTTTCTTTTCTTTTTCAGCCTTCTTCTCTCATTTTCTACCTTACGGGTCCATTTGCCAGTTTTTTTTTTGTTTTGTTTTGTTTCGTTGTTTTTTTTGCTTTTTTCGTTTGTTTTTCATGACAATTTTTATATGTTGTTGTTCTCTCTCTCTCTCTCTCTCTCTCTCTCTCTCTCTCTCTCTCTCTCTCTCTGTGTCCCCTCTCTCTGTCTCTCTCTCTCTGTCTGTCTGTCTGTCTGTCTCTCTCTCTCTCTCTCTCTCTCTCTCTCTCATCACTTGATAAATGGGCGCCTTTATCATGCTGTGTGTTTTTTTATGTCAGAGAGAGAAAAATGTCCGATGGCATTTGGACATTTTTGTGTGTTTGGTTTGTTTGTTGTTGTTGTTTTGTTGTTGTTTTTTGTTTTGTTTTTTTCATTTTGCTGTACACGATTTTTGCTTTTCACTCTCTTCTTTTTTTTTCTTTTCTTTCTTTTTTTAAAGGGAGGGGTTGATGAGAGGATGCATTATTTAGAATTTCATGATTGCTACTTTTTTTTTTTCTTTTTTTTTTTTACATCGTTGTGAAACTCTTCTTCTTCTTCTTCTTCTTCTGCATTCGTGGGCTGCAACTCCCACGTTCACTCGTATATACGCGAGTGGGCTTTTACATGTATGACCGTTTTTAACCCGCCATGTTGGCAGCCATACTCCGCTTTCGGGGGTGTGCATGCTGGGTATGTTCTTGTTTCCCATAACCCATCGAACGCTGACATGGATTACAGGCTCTTTAACGTGCGTATTTGATCTTTTGCTTGCGTATACACACGAAGGG
>NC_134894.1:56347904-56352904 GCF_041734735.1 Babylonia areolata
CTCCCTTTTTTTCTCTATTTTTTTGCCTGCATAAATAAAAGAGAGTGAAAAAAAAAAGTTCCTATCCACCATCCGCTTGCAATATTTTGATGGTGGTAATTGGGGTTAAACGCTGTTAACGTCGTCTCTTTCGCCGTTCGTATGGAGAGGGTTAAACAAAGAGAACCAAATGCAGCTTTATTCCAGTGAACTGCATCCTGTTGTATTATGTCCATGTCACATTAAATTTTAGTATACTAATATTATGCCTATCCTTTAACTGTGATTAATATTGCATGTGTACGGCTGTGATAGTGTATGTATGATTTACTCTAAATCACTGTTTAAGGGTTTCTGTTGTTGCTGTCTATTATGATTACTGATTGTATGCACGGTTTGCCCAAAGTCGACATCTTGGTGTGGTTTATCTATATGCATGTTGAATGACTTGTGATTTTCTCACATTGGGGTTTTTTTGTGATTTTTTTTTTTTTTTTTTTTTTTTTTTTTGTCTTACACCACATATGAATTTCTCTCGGTGAGATGATGATGAATTATTTTTGCATCCTGTACGTGTGCCTGCAGGTGACGGTGGAGGTGAAGAAGAAGGATGGACGGGAGGTGGTGCTGACCTTCATCCTAGTGGGCAGCATCGCTGGGGTGGTCTTGGCCGTCATCATCATCTACCTTTTCAAGCGTCACCGCCGCTCGCGCGACAAGCTGGCCCAGCTGGCCACGTCCGGAGACGGCAACGAGGCTTCCAAGGACTATCAGGTGAGGGTGGTTGGTGGTTGTATATATATATATATATATATATATATATATATATATCTTTTCTTTTCTTTTTGTTACACATATATGTATCTATATGATTATGTGTGTGTGATTTGTTTGTTTATTTCTTTGGTGTTTTCATTGGAGCTATTCTGACTGCGAAGCACTTTGAACAAAATCGTTTGATTGCACACTACATAAATAAACTTCGTCTTTTTCCTCTTCTTCTTCTTCTTCTTTGCGCTTAGGACAGTAACATTTGGTTTTGCACTAAATAAAATAAACTCATCATTGATAATAATAATATTTGGCTTACACAGATATGTCATAGCAAATCAAACGCGATAAAAACAACAATAGTTATAGATAGATAGATTGATATATATATATATATATATATATATATATATATATAATGATTGTGTGTGTGTGTGTGTGTGTGTAATATTTCTGTTCAAGCCTGTGGTTCACAACGTTGATCAACCCTCTTCTTATGAATTAAAAAAAAAAGAAAAATACATTCACATCGCCAAGGGGGGGGGGGGGGGCGGTGACAACAATGGACTGTATCATCATCAACAACAACAACAAACCCCACCACCACCAGAAAAATAAAGTAAAAAAAAAAGAACAAACAAAAAAACAAGTGTGACAAACAAATAGTAAAGAGTGGTAACTCTCTCCATTCACAAGGTCCATTTCTTCTGTCTTTGCTGCTGTGTGCACATGTCAAATGATCGGTATAAGGACAGGCCCGGCGCTTCCCTTTTTTTTTTTCTTTTTTTTTTTTTTTTTTAAGAAAGTGTCTGGGTTTGTTCCAATGTACCTTTTTATTTACCTGTGTGCTAGCTGAATCGGTAGCGTAAGTAGCACTGACTTGAAGTTGTGTACCTTGAGAGAGTTACCACTCTTTACTGTTTGTTAATCATTTAATCTCCTGGCCTCATTATTTGTTAATTTTAAGTGTGACAAACCAGCCAAACAAACCCAACAGTTCCCCACCACCTTTTTGACTCACTTGTGTAAACAAAGTGAGTCTCTGTTTTAACCCGGTGTTCGGTTGTCTGTGTGTGTGTGTGTGTGTGTGTGTCCGTGTGTCTGTGTGTCCGTGGTAAACTTTAACATTGACATTTTCTCTGCAAATACTTTGTCAGTTGACACCAAATTTGGCATAAAAATAGGAAAACTTCAGTTCTTTCCAGTCATCTTGTTTAAAACAATATTGCACCTCTGGGATGGGCACACAAAAAAAAAAGAAGCCTAATTATATGCAAACTGCATTTACTGTTATATTTATATTTTTTGTATTCTCTAAACTTGGCACTTTGACCTCTTATTCTGACACAACAACTAGAGGAGTCATTATTATCATTTTTTGTTCAAACAGGAACTTCTTTTGCTAAGTCATGGAATTTTTATTTATTTTGCAAACGTTTTGGTGCAGATAGTAAAAAAAAGGGAAATTACTCTGTAATTAATGCTAGGGGACTTAATTTATCACAAGTGAGTCTTGAAGGCCTTGCCTCTCTTGTTCCCCTTGTCCTCAGGACCTGTGCCGCCAGCGCATGCAGAGCAAGGCCTCAGAGAAGCCGGAGCCCTTGCACGCAGCCTCCCGCATCGGCAGTGTCTCTGAGAGCCAGGTCCGCTCGCCCTCCAGCCGTTCGTCCACCTCCTCCTGGTCAGTGCTTGTATTGTGTTGTGTTGTATTGTGTTGTATCGTGCTGTATTCTGTTGTATTGTGTTGTGTTGTATTGTGTTGTATCGTGCTGTATTCTGTTGTATTGTGTTGTGTTGTATTGTGTTGTGTTGTATTGTGTTGTATTCTGTTGTATTGTGTTGTGTTGTATTGTGTTGTATTGTGTTGTATTATATTGTATTGTGTTGTATTCTGTTGTGTTGTGTTGTATTCTGTTGTATTGTGTTGTGTTGTATTGTATTGTGTTGTATCGTGCTGTATTGTATTGTGTTGTGTTGTATCGTATCGTATTGTATCGTATCGTATCGTATCGTATTGTATGGTATTGTATCGTATCGTATGGTATCGTATCGTATCGTATGGTATCGTATCGTATCGTATCGTATCGTATTGTATTGTATTTCTCTTTTCTTGTGTCACAGCAGATTTCTCTGTGTGAAATTCGGGCTGCTCTCCCCCCAGGGAAGAGCGCGTCGCTATATACACTAAGCTAAGAGCGCCACCTTTTCTTCTTCTTCTTCTTCTTCTTCTTCTTCTTTCTTCTTTTTATCTTCTTTTTTATCTTCTTTTTTTTCCATTGCGTGGAGTTTTATTTGTTTTGTTTTTTTCCTATCGAAGTGGATTTCTTCTACAGACTTTTACCAGGACAACCCATTTGTTGCCGTGGGATCTTTTACGTGCGCTAAGTGCATCCTGCACACACGGGACCTCGGTTTATCGTCTCATCCGAATGACGTTGTCACCGCTTCTCTGTGTGTGTTTAGTCCTTTGTGTGCGTGTGCGCGTGCGTGTGAGTGTGTGTGTGTGTGTGTGTGTGTGTGTGTGTGTGTGTGTGTGTGTGTGAGCTGGCTGTCTCGCTCGCGCACATTCGCGCATGTACGTATGCGCACACATACGCGCGCACATACGCACACGGCATACACATGCGCGCCCGCATGCACACAAGCATACACACACACACACACGATACACGCACACACACGGACACACATAGACATGCACGCACCCACGTACTCGTACACATATACACACACACTCGCATGGACTTGGGAGTCTGGAATAGAACACACACACACACACACACACACACACACGTACACACACACAAACACACACACACACACACACACACACACACACACACACACACACAGAGGGAGAGAGAGAGCGTGTGTCTGTCTGTCTGTCTGTCTGTCTGTCTTTGTCAGAATCCTTGACGGTGTCTACTGTTGTCACCTGATTCCACCAAAAGATGACGTTATGTCTCGAGGCCGCCGCGAAGGTAGGAAAAGCGTCGGTGTCATTAACACACACACACACACACACACACACACACACACACAAAAATGCCAAAGAAAATCTAAAGCGAAATTTCTTCAATCTCTCACCCAACCCACCAACCCCGGCCCAGGCAAAAGCAGCATAGAAATAAATGGCGACGTGGTCTTGGAAGATAACACAGCCGATACTGCCTCTTTCCCGGCTCGCTCGTAGTACTAAGTCACTCCCCTTGTAGCACAAAGCGCAGACTGTTGAGCTCGAATTTCCTGTCTGGGACCTCCGCTCGTCCCTGTAGTTTTGAACAAATCTCGCGACTAGCCACTGGCTTCCGCCATTACAGCAGACGGTTGTCACGTCTCCAACCGTTATTAGACGAGAACCCGGCGAGACTTCAAATCCCTTGCGGGATTTCTCTCGGTGTCGCATTTTTGTGATGGGGGTGGGTGTTGGGGTGTGGGGAGGGGAGTTGGGGGGGGGTTAAGATACTTTGGGGGAAAAAGCTGGTCCATAGAATGGAGAGAGAGAAAAGCCTTCCCGTGTATGATTAACAAAGAGGGAGCACTGAGAGACTGAGATGGTGGGGGAGTTAGTAAAGAGAAGGGACACAGAATGTGAGAAAGCTGGGGAAGAAGAACAAGAACAAAACACTTTTAATCTCCAGGCCTCCGGCCCCTAGAAAGAGATCAAAAGTACACAGTATGGTGGTCACGTAGCGACAACACAATGTAAAAATACATTCTAACTTGAACCTATAGAACAAAAGTGCCTCTTGTGCATCGTAAATTAATTCTAAAATTTTTCATTGCTGTCAACGAAGTCGTGTCGTATCTCCGGGGCATTGAATATATAAACACAGAGTTTACGAATACTGTAAATAGAACCATTCTTCAGCAAGTGAACATATGATTGACCTTCAGAGTTCAGATGTTTTAGCCTTAAGTTATTGTAGAGGTTACAACTGTTTATGAAATGATTTGGGAGAGAGAGAGAGATGTCCTCGCATATACAGAGCTTGTGCGTTAGATACGTGCGTTGTTATGTTGTCTGGTTATTTGCTTGCTTTCTCATCTGTTTAGAAACAAACAAATTTGGGTTGTTTCATTTGACACGAAACTGGCCCTACTGTCTGGTTATTTGATAGCTTTCTAATCTATTGATAAATAAATTTGGGTTGCGTTAGTTTATACGAAACTGGTTCTGGGAGCGTGCATGTGTTTGAGCCCCTGTGTAGAACTTGGACTGGTGGCCTAGTTGACAGACAGAACCTCCT
>NC_134894.1:56357904-56360404 GCF_041734735.1 Babylonia areolata
TTATTCAAATGTTTGGGGGAAGCGGGGTCATTTTTAGGTTTCGCTTTGGGAGTAGTGGGGATAATGATGGGAGGGGGCAGGGGTGGGGGTGGGTAGGGTGAATTATGGGCAAGTTTTTTTTTTCTGCTGTTTTTTGTTTCAGTTCTCTTGTGACGGAGCAAATCTCTGTCTGTGTGTGTGTGTGTGTGTGTGTGTGTGTGTGTGTGTGTGTGTGTGTGTGTGCCGTTTAATTTTAGTATCGTCTTTACAGGAAGAGAGGGGTCACTTCGTTCTTGATTTTTTCTTCATTTTAACCAGCAACTGTTAAACGTATTCGGTTTTATCTTTTGTTCTGCGAAAGTGCAATATTTTTTTCTAGACTTATTCAAGGCTACGCTACATAGATGCTCTGAGGAGGAGGGGTGCTGATGGCAACAGTATTTAAAAAAAAAAAAAAAAAAAAAAAAAAGGCAACACTGGATGCGAAAGAGGCAAGTAAATTCAAATTTGTCTCCTCTCTTTTCTGTTTCTATTTCTCAAGGAAGCATCATTTGCGTTGGGGCAAATCCCTATACGCTGCACCACATCTGCTAGGCACATGCCTGACCAGCGGCATGACCCAACAACGTGCTTAGTCGGGCCTTGAGTGCATGCATATATTATAATTATTTGTGTACCAATCAGAGTGAACGTCTTCTACAGTGCATGCATATATTATATTTGTGTAACCAATCAGAGTGAACGTCTTCTACAGTGCATGCATATATTATATTTGTGTACCAATCAGAGTGAACGTCTTCTACAGTGCATGCATATATTATATTTGTGTAACCAATCAGAGTGAACTTCTTCTACAGTGCATGCATATATTATATTTGTGTAACCAATCAGATTGAACTTCTTCTACAGTGCATGCATATATTATAATTATTTGTGTACCAATCAGAGTGAACTTCTTCTACAGTGCATGCATATATTATATTTGTGTAACCAATCAGATTGAACTTCTTCTACAGTGCATGCATATATTATATTTGTGTAACCAATCAGATTGAACTTCTTCTACAGTGCATGCATATATTATATTTGTGTAACCAATCAGAGTGAACTTCTTCTACAGTGCATGCATATATTTGTGTAACCAATCAGATTGAACTTCTTCTACAGTGCATGCATATATTATATTTGTGTAACCAATCAGATTGAACTTCTTCTACAGTGCATGCATATATTATATTTGTGTAACCAATCAGAGTGAACTTCGTCTACAGATTTCTGCCTCGGGACAACCCATTTGTTGCCGTAGGTTCTTTATCCGCACATGGGATCGCTGGTTATCGTATCATTGGACTAGATGCTCAGTTTGATATTTGCAGCCAGACCTGAGCTGAGAGAAAGGGTGAGAGCGGGAATCGAACCCAGACCCTCGCGGACACTGTATTGGCAGATGACAAGAGAAATTCAACAAGAGAAACTCAACAATAAATTTCTGTTGTTGAGATCATACAGTTTGTTTGTTTGTTTTTTTGTGGTTTTTGTTGCTGTTGTTGTTGTTGTTGTTGTTTTTGTTTTGCTGCCCCCATCATCTGCACCGTTTCAGTGGTATTACTCCCACGCCTCTCATTTAGATTCCCCCATACATACACGGTCACACCAGGGTTAGTCCGTCAGAGTTCCAGCGTCGGCAGTCCGCAGGGAACCAACGATGTTAGGTCGTCAGGAGGCCACACACCAGAGGAGACCCTGCATGCACTACTGCTGAGTCATTTCGGTGGTGTTCAGTGGTGCCTGTTGTGATTTAACGTACTTCGGACACTACCTACTAAGCCCCCTACTAACGACAATAATGGCTTAGTCGCGGAGTGAGCGTCCTTCCCAGAGTGGAGACCGCCACCACGTCCCTGAAACAACAGCTCCGAGATATAAAAAAATTTTAAAAAATAATAAAAAAAGTATTCTGTATTCCTGAACGGGCGTCAATTGTGTCGTCAACACATCAGAAATCATCACAAAATACAGTAACATGTTATTCCTCCTCCTCCTCCTCAGGCCCATAACTACAAAGTAGTCGTTGGGGGAAGCCTGAGGACCGCAGACGCAACCTCCCTTCTCCATCTGTCTCTGTCGGCAGCCGCTGGCAGCAGCTCACGTGTGTGGAGTCCGGTCCATTGTTTGATGTTCTCATGCCAGTTCTTCCGCTGTCTTCCTCTTCTTCTCCCGCCCTCGATGGTGCCTTGCATGATTGTTTTGGACAAGCTGGTGTGTCGAGTGTTGTGTCCAAACCATATCAGCTTGCGTCTCTTCACAGTTGAAAGGAGAGGTTCCTGAGGTCCAGCAAGGTTCTCAATTCTGCTCCGTACATGTTCATTGGTCCTGTGCTCGATCCAGGGAATTTGAAGGAACCTCCTCAGGCATTTGTTCTCGAAGGTCTGGATCTTCTTTTCAGTTTCGGCTGTCAGTTATTCCACAGACCGCCAAATTTTCATTAAAACTTAATCATTAACTAGCAAAGATATCATTT
>NC_134894.1:56372904-56390404 GCF_041734735.1 Babylonia areolata
CACGCACATACACACACACACACACACAACAAAAGCTATCTCCAGAGTTTGTTGTTTACATGGCAAATAAATAAATAAATAAATAAAATCTCCCCTGTTATTTCCAGTCACCCCCACCCTCCATCACCATCTCCATCACCGTCACCATCACGGTCACCATCACCGTCACCATCACCACCACCTTATCACCATCACCATCACCACCACCTTCACCATCACCACCACCTTCACCACCACCTTCACCATCACCTTCACCATCACCACCACCTTCACCATCACCTTCACCACCACCGTCACCTTCACCATCACCACCACCACCTTCACCACCACCTTCACCATCACCTTCACCATCACCTTCACCACCACCGTCACCTTCACCATCACCACCACCACCTTCACCATCACCTTCACCATCACCACCACCACCTTCACCATCACCTTCACCATCACCACCACCTTCACCATTACCTTCACCATCACCTTCACCATCACCATCACCACCACCTTCACCACCACCTTATCACCATCACCTTCACCACCACCTTATCACCATCACCTTCACCACCACCACCACCTTCACCATCACCTTCACCATCACCACCACCTTCACCACCACCTTCACCATCACCTTCACCATCACCACCACCTTCACCATCACCTTCACCACCACCGTCACCTTCACCATCACCACCACCACCTTCACCATCACCTTCACCATCACCACCACCACCTTCACCATCACCTTCACCATCACCACCACCTTCACCATCACCTTCACCATCACCACCACCTTCACCATCACCACCACCTTCACCACCACCTTATCACCATCACCTTCACCACCACCTTATCACCATCACCTTCACCATCACCACCACCTTCACCACCACCTTCACCATCACCTTCACCATTACCTTCACCATCACCACCACCTTCACCATCACCACCACCTTCACCATCACCACCACCTTCACCACCACCTTATCACCTTCACCATCACCATCACCTTCTCCAAGGTTTTTTTTTTTCATGTGTCTGGGAAGAGCAGGTTCGTGTCTACACAGAGGATTTGGTTTCTTTCTTTTCTCTTTTTTTTTTTTTTTTTTTTTAAATGTTTTTTTTTTTTTTTTTACCTCCTTGGAAGGCTGCCATTCGTTTGTTCTTCCGGCTTTGGTCCCCAAGTGGAGGAAAGTGTTGCCCACTCAAAGCCATGAGTGAACTGCTCTTTTGTCAGCGGAGAAATCGCTTCCCCAATCTCTTTTTTTTTCTTTTTTTTTTTTTTTTTTTTTTGGAAGTTGTGTTCGGCCTCCCATAAGGAAGTCTTCTTTAAAATTGTCAAGTCTTTGTGATAAATTGCATGCATTGTGCATCAGCCTAGGAAACAACAACGTGTATGCTATATTTATCCGTGATCTAGTGCTTGGGTTTTGCTCGTTGGTTAAAGTTGCTAGCTGGTTCACGTCAGAGCTGGTGTTTATTTGTTGTTGTTGTTTTGTTTTTTTGTTTTTTTTTGGGGGGATTGTTGTTGTTGTTGTTTTATCCAACCCATGGAAACTTTACTTTTCGTCTCTTTCTTAGTTTTATGCTTGTTTGCATTTTGACGCAGAAAAGATAGCTTTGTGTAAGCTTATTCTATTAAAAAGTTGTTGTTGTGGATATACACAGCTCACTGGAGGTTCATAAGAGATATGTGATAAAAAAATTTTTAAAAAGTCAAGGGTGGGCTGGACTGGCTAGTTTTCACGGTTCCCCGTGTAAACCAGGATCGACATGATAGTTCCAGTAGTTTGAGTTGTGACTGCGAGTTTTACCCTGTCTGTCTCTCTGTCTGTTATACACATTGGAGTGATGGCCTAGAGGTAACGCGTCCGCCTAGGAAGCGAGAGAATCTGAGCGCGCTGGTTCGAATCACGGCTCAGCCGCCGACATTTCCTCCCCCTGACCTAGACGTTGAGCGGTGGTCTGAACGCTAGTCATTCGGATGTGACGATAAACCGAGGTCCAGTGTGCAACATGCACTTAGCGCACGTAAAAGAACCCACGGCAACAAAAAGATTGTTCCTGGCAAAATCATGTAGAAAAAATCCACTTCGGTAGGAAAAACAAATAAAACTGCTCGCAGGAAAAAAAAGACAAAGAAATGGGTGGCGCTGTAGTGTAGCGACGTGCTCACCCTGGGGAGAGCAGCCCGAATTTCACACAGAGAAATGCATTTGCATGTTTCCACTGCTTTACTGATCGGTCTGCCTTGCCAACAATAGCTTTCCAAATCTTGACCGTGTGCTTAGTTCCACTAAGGCACTTAAAAGTTCGTTGGGTTTTTTTTGTTGTTTTTTTTTCCTCAAGGCCTGACCAAAGCGCGTTGGGTTACGCTTCTGGTTAGGCAGATATCTGCTTAACAGATGTGGTGTTGCGTATATGGATTAGTCCGAACGCAGTGACACCTGCTTGAGTAACTGAACTACCTGTTCATGCATCTGCTTTTGCAGTGTTGTCGCTTTGTTTGCTAGATTCTCGTCGTTAAGATTATGTTTATACAGTTTTACTATTTGTCTGTCTTGAGGTTACCAGTGCAGTTGCCGTTCTCATCCATTTAGCTTTGTGAGTGTGTGTGGAGAAGGGGGGTAGAGGAGGTGCAGGGTAATGCGTGTGGTGTGTGTGTGCGTGTGTGTGTGTGTGTGTGTTGGAGCTCATGTACGTTTATGTGTATTTGACTGTGCTTTCATATCTGTGAAACTGCATGTTTGGTGCACATCTGTTATGCATGTGTGGGTGTATGTGTTAATGTGTGTCTTCATGTTTTACACTTATTTGCTTATTTATCATCATTGTGGTCTTTTTATTATTATTATTTTATTATTATTATTATTATTATTATTATTACTACTACTACCTTTTTATATTATAATTATTATTTATTTATTTATGTAAGCTTATCTATTATTTATTCACCTTTTTTTTCTTTTTTTTCTTTTTTTCAAGACCTGACTAAGCGCGTTGGGTTACGCTGCTGGTCAGGCATCTGCTTGGCAGATGTGGTGTAGCGTATATGGATTTGTCCGAACGCAGTGACGCCTCCTTGAGCTACTGAAACTGAAACTGTTTTGTGATCCGGTTAGAAGGGCGGTCTGTTCTTAACTGTGATGAAGTGGCCTTCTTTTTGTCAACCCTTTGAAGAGAAGGGTCAGAGCAGACAAGCATCTCATTTCATCTCGTACGGAAAGTAGATGATAAATATTGCAGTTTCACCTTCACCTTCACCTCTCCCGTAGTCTGGGTTCAGACCGTTGGGGGCACCGCTGCTGACCTGGCCACCATCCCTCTCCACTCCTCACGGTTTTCTGATTTCCTCAGGGCGTCACCGAGCGTCAAGCCTGTCCACCCCCGGATGTTGTCTTCCCATCTCTTCTTCTGCCGTCCTCTCCTTCTGCCTCCTTGTACGGTGCCTTGCAGGAACGTTTTGGCAAGACCAGATGATCGGGAGATGTGTCCATACCACCTAAGTTTGCGTTTTTTCACTATGGACAGAAGGTCTTCGTAGGGTCCAATACTTTGCTTGATTCTGTTCTTCACTTCCGTGTTAGTGATGTGGTTGGTCTCTGTAGGAGATGCCAAGTAGTCTACGAAAGCATCTCATCTCGACAGCTTGGATTCTTCTCTCGAGTTTAGAGTTTGCAGTTTAGAGTGTGCAAATTGCTTTGAGAAGTATATTGAGATTCATCACGGGTCCCGGACCAGGACGGTGAAGTGTGTTAAGATATAGCTATAGTAGCATATTAAGATGCATCATCTCAGGTCCTTGACATGATACACTGGCCTGAACGGATGGCACGTGTTTTGGTTCCGAGGAAATTGGTGGGGGTGGGGTGAGGGAGTTTAGGGGGGGGGGGGGGCGGTTTGGGGGGGGGGGGGGGTCATTAAAGTACAGAAAAAGCTTTAGTGATGGGCGTGAACTTGACGTCACGTCACGCCCGCTGTTCCATCACGGCGCAGAATTTACCCACGCGCAATAACAATGTAACGCATGTATACAAGGAATCACCTTCCTTCCTTCCTTCCTTGATAGCTAGCTGGTCCCCCCCTGCCCCCCCTCCAGTCGGGTATAACAGGGCGCATGTCTGGCACATGGCAGGCTGAGCACCCGCGGTATACAGTAAGTAAATTGATGGACCACGGGGGTGAGTGGGGTTGAAGCGTGGATCACCTTTGGACACCGTTGATGACTCCCCCGGTATTAATGGCGGTATTATTATCACCCACCCTGTTTCCCACCCCCCCCACCCCCCCACCCCCGGAACCTCGTGATGACCGGCACACGTTACGCCCCTCACCCCACCCCACCCCCCTCCCCCAGTCCCCTCGAATTGATGGGATTGGTCGAGATAGCATCTTCACAACCATTTGGAAGAACAGGGGGAGGGAGGGAGGGAGGAAGAGGGGAAGGGGTGGGTGGTTAGGGTAGGTGATGGCTTGGAGTATATGGTGGTGGGGGGGGGAGGGAGATGGGGAGGGGGGGGGCGGGTGCGGAACAGGGATGTAGAGGGGAAGATATAACAGAGTTTAGGAAACCGTGGATGCCGGGCGGACTCGAGTCTCCTTCCCCCTCCCCTCCCTCCCCTCCCTTCCCTCATCTCCCCTTTCCCCCCCCCCCCCTCATCATTATCCAGTACTGACGGCATAGGGCCCGAAGCGGGGCAGCGTTAAGAAAGGCGGCAGTGCTGTGGGCCCGTGATTAGAATGAGGGGTGATGGGGGGGGGGGGGGTTGGAGGGGGCGGAGGTTGGGTGGTGGGGATGGGCGTTGTCTGTGTTGTTGAACCTCTCCCCCCCCCCCCACACCCATCCATCCCCCTTGCCCTCCCTCATCACTTTCGCCTAGCCTCTGTCATTACAGCACCCTGTCTCTGCTTGGGGGGGGGGGGGGTGACGGGGCGTGTTGCGGAGGGGGGAGGGGGTCGATTCCGGCCAAGAATAGGACGTTTCCATTCCTTCCCTCCACCAACTTGAGTTCCATTCTTTCCTCCATGATGTTGTCATTATACACCCCTTCCCCCTACCGCTACTATCCCCACTTTCACCCACCCACCCTCATCGACTTGTGGGACTTGTGCGCTGTACCCACCCAGCTCCTACCCTCTTCTTCCCCTGTGTCTTTCCACACACACACACACACACACACACACACACACATTGATTGAGAGCGAGACAGACATACAAACAGAAAAGATACCGCACGCACTGCATCAGCAGACACACACACACACACACACACACACATTGATTGAGAGCGAGACAGACATACAAACAGAAAAGATACCGCACGCACTGCATCAGCAGACACACACACACACACACACACACACACACACACACACTCCCATTCAATCCACAACCATTCTCGTCCATTGCCACCAGCGTAAAAACACTGTCCCTATAATGTGTCAGAAGGGAGAGATAAAGGTGATTGTAGAGAAAGAGAGAGAGAGAGAATAAAAACAAGAGAAGCAACACAATTTCCCTGTTAACGTGACCGGCCAGGCCAAACGGCCGGCCAGGCCAAACGCTAAACGATGGACCACCAGCCCAGAGAGAGAGATTGCAGCCTAAATAGCTCTGATGGAATGGAGAGGCCATCCCAGACAGTGGTCCATCCACTTTCAGTGACAAGAGAGGATGCATTCCTGGAGATTTGATAATAGGATTTTAATCGAGTCGGAAAACAACCACCACCACCACCCACCGTATATATCGCATCGCTCAACATCCACAAACTACAAAGTTTGCACTCCCTTGTTAAGTTTTGATTTATCACAAGGAATTATTTTTTCCGGATTGATCAAGATAATAATTGGTGTTGCCTATGCAGACGGTCATCTTGAAGCACGCGGAAATACACATAAACAAGCGCGCGCAAATACACACGCACACACACACACACACACACACACATTGATTGAGAGCGAGACAGACATACAAACAGAAAAGATACCGCACGCACTGCATCAGCACACACACACACACACACACACACACACACACACTCCCATTCAATCCACAACCATTCTCGTCCATTGCCACCAGCGTAAAAACACTGTCCCTATAATGTGTCAGAAGGGAGAGATAAAGGTGATTGTAGAGAAAGAGAGAGAGAAAGAGAATAAAAACAAGAAAAGCAACACAATTTCCCTGTTAACGTGACCGGCCAGGCCAAACGGCTGGCCAAGCCAAACGCTAAACGATGGACCACCAGCCCAGAGAGAGAGAGATTGCAGCCTAAATAGCTGTGATGGAATGGAGCGGCCATCCCAGACAGTGGTCCATCCACTTTCAGTGACAAGAGAGGATGCTTTCCTGGAGATTTGATAATAGGATTTTAATCGAGTCGGAAAACAACAACAACCACCACCCCCTGTATATATGGCATCGCTCAACGTCCAGAAACTAGAAAGTTTGCACATCCATTTTAAGTTTTGATTTATCACAAGGAATGTTGTTGTTTTGTGATTGATCGAGATGATATTGGTGTTGCCCACGCTGACGGTCATCTTGACGCACGCGCAGATACACAGAAACAAGCGCACGCAAACACATGTGCACGCTTGATCTCGCGTGCGCGAGCACTCTCTCTATCTCTGTCTCTCTGTCTCTGTATATCTGTCTGCCTCTGTGTGTGTATGTGTGTGTTGTGTGTGTGTGTGTCTGTCTACCTTTCTCTCTCTCTCTCTCTCTCTCTCTCTCTCTCTCTCTCTTTTTCTCATCCCCACCACCTGCCAATTTCAATGAAGTCAAAAGGACGCCAGGGCAGACATTTTCATAAACTGAGAATCACGAGTCAGTAAAAGGAAGAGAGAATTAAAAAAACAAACAAATAAACAAACAAACAAAAAAACGCAAAAGAAGAAAAAGAATGTGTGTGTGTATGTGTGTGTGTGTGTGTGTGTGCGTGCGTGCGTGAGAGATGTCTGCAGATGGACTGTTACCGACGCGATATCAATGCCAGCGGAGTGGAAACTCGTCAGGTCGATCAAATGTCGTGGCCTCCAGTGCCACCGGAAAGATTGGTTGTACGATTCTTCAGGAGTGGTTGGTTGGTTGGTTGGTTAGGGCGACAACCATTGGTCGATTACTCCTTGGTGCGCGCGCGCCCTGATATCGTAGACAGTGTGTTTGTTGTGTCTGCTTATCTCAGTGTGCCACAGCCAGGAAGGAACACGATTTTATCAATCTCTCTCTCTCTCTCTCTCTCTCTCTCTACATTATTATCGGTACAGAAAGCATACTGTGGATGAGTTGAATTGCCCTCTGTGTAAAAGTGGTGTTGAAGATGAGTTACACTTTATTTTATGTTGTCCTGCTTTAAGTAAATTAAGAGAACAGTATATTCCACGAAAGTATTTTAAGTTTTCAAATCAGTTTCGGCTAAGTCTTTTGATGGCATCTAATAAAGAAAGCATTGTAAAGAATTTGTCCATTTACATATATAAAGCAGTTAAGTTAAGATCAATAATGATATCATAATTCCTTTGATGATTGTTTCGCCTTGTGCACTTGCATGTTTAACTCACTCAGTACGGCCAGTCCTCTCTTCTCCTCTACACAGACCCCTCGGATGTCCAGTGGGTGTCTGAATGACCCAACCTTTAGCTTCCGTCGTCAGAACTGTGGTATTCTAGGTCAACATTCACCTCTTCAGTATAAGAGCCTTACGCTTGCAATATTTTGATGATGGTAATTGTGGTGAAACGCTGTTAACGTCGTCTCTTTCGTCGTTCGTATGGAAAGAGTTAATAATGTTGTATACTGCACCCCTTCATGAGGGGCAATGGCCTATATGAATAAATCATCCGAATCCCTCTCTCTCTCTCTCTCTCTGCATTCAAAAGAAAAGAGAAATTGTCAGCTCATGACCCATCAATGGCTTAGTATTACTGTTATACTGTGTAATAATGATAATCACTTAGTTACACTTTAGTTATGTGGTATCCAATTCAGCACTTACGTTTTCATGTTTATACCCTGGCTTATATCATTTTGCTATTTTTTCTTCCTTGCTAAAAAAAAAAATAATAATAATTATATGTTGTTATGTATATACCCGCTGCATGTGGGGCTTGACCTCAATGACTAAATTATGTAACGGAGGGGGGAGGAAGATGCGGTGGAAGGTGGGTGTCCTGTCCTCCCACCTCTTTACAATTGATTGTCGACTGTGTATGTCTCTCTGTGCATATGTGTTGAGATGACTCGTTTTTTGGGGTGGTGGGGGGGATGGGGGTGGGTGGGGGGGGGGGGTTCAAGTGAAAGATGGGGTTACACACTCGCGACTTTAAACAAGAGCCGGGCCATCAGCTCTTCCACCCACCCACCTACCCACACCCACACCCACACCCACGCCCGCCCTCCATGTAATCAGTGACGAAACCTTTACGGGGCGGAAGCGTGACAGGGTGGACACTGATTGCACGTGCAGTTGTAGTTCTTCGCTGTCCGCTCAATGTCGTCTTCTGTTGTTTTTTTTTGGTTCTCTCTCTCTCTCTCTCTCTCTCTCTCTCTCTCTCTCTCTCTCTCTCTCTCTCTGTGTTTTCTTCCCTTTTTTTTTCTTTTTGTTGTTGTTGTTTTGTTGACTGATGGAGAAAAGTAAGGAGTTGGATGACGGAGGCACAGAAAAAAAGGAGGATGGGGGGGGGAGTGGGGGGGGGGGCGAGAGAGAACATGGTGGAGAAATCTGGTTAGTGCCAGTTAAAGGCCTTTTTTTTTTTTTTTTTTTTTTTTTTTCTTTTTTTTTTTTTTTTGCTGGTTGTGTGTGTCCGGGGGGGGGGGGGGGAAGGGTGAGAAAATATAAGGGAGATCACTGACCGAATCAAAGCAGCGGTGGGATGGTGGTGGTGGTGTGTGTGTGTGTGTTTTAAGTTTCTATTTTCCACGAATACTAATTAGCATCACCAAGAATTGAGTTTTGATGAATATATCCTTCGGACAAGGCAAGAAATCGAGGTTCCGCCGTTTGTATGCCCTGTTTGTATGTATGTATTCGCTTCATGTTGATTCCGTTTGACGTTTTTTTGGTTTTTGTTGTTGTTTTTTTTAAGTTTCAAGTGAAAGCAGATTTCTGTGTGTGTGTGTGTGTGTGTGTGTGTGTGTGTGTGTGTGTGTGTGCGTCTGTGTGTGTTTTGGCGGAGAGTGTTTGATGACATGAGTGTATCATAAACAGCAAAGAATCATCCATTTTTGTTTTTGCTGATTTAAATTTCTGTTCACGTGTGCGTGTGTGTGTTGGCAGAGAGTGTTTGATGACATGAGTGTATCATAAACAGCAAAGAACCATCCATTTTTGTTGTTGCTGATTTAAATTTCTGTTCACGTGTGTGTGTGTGTGTTTTGGTGGAGAGTGTTTGATGACATGAGTGTATCATAAACAGCAAAGAATCATCCATTTTTGTTGTTGCTGATTTAAATTTCTGTTCACGTGTGCGTGTGTGTGTTGGCAGAGAGTGTTTGATGACATGAGTGTATCATAAACAGCAAAGAATTTTTGTTGGTGCTGATTTAAATTTCTGTTCACGTGTGTGTGTGTGTGTGTGTTTTGGTGGAGAGTGTTTGATGACATGAGTGTATCATAAACAGCAAAGAATCATCCGTTTTAGTTGTTGCTGATTTAAATTTCTGTTCACAAGTTGGCTGCTTGCCCCCATCGTGCTGATCGATTTCTCTGCTGTCTTTCTGGCCCGTAAGATAAACAGGGACAACAGCGACAGGTTATGATTTTGTCGTTATGTGCATAATTTACACGGGCCCTCTCTCTCTCTCTCTCTCTCTCTCTCTCTCTCTCTCTCTCTGTCTCTCTCTCTCTCTCTCTCTCTCTCTCTCTCTCTCTCTCTCTCCCTCTCTCTGTTTTTCACATAATGTGTCTATCTGTCCATATCCCTATTACCCGTCGCCTTATTTGCTGTCTTTTATGTCTCTTACATCTGTGTTTAAAATTTTATCATTACTTTTATGTGTTAATTTCACTTGAATCATTCATGTATAGCATTCACGCTAGGGTTTTGTTGTTGTTTTCCCCTTCGTGTGTGTGTGTGTGTGTGTGTGTGTGTGTGTGTGTGTGTGTGTGTGTGTGTGTGTGTTACTCGCTTCCGTTTCGTACAGATGTGAGCGATGTTGTGTCTCTCAGTTTGACACTGTGTTATGCTTGTACATTAGACATGTATTAAGTATAACTACATTTATATGCGTACATGTTTGTGTGTCTCTTAGAACAACGGCAGATGTGTAAGTCGGCCAAAGTGCTAATATCTTCACCGTTGGAAAATAACGATTCATTCATTCATTCATTCTCTGTCTCTGTCTCTCTCTCTCTCTCTCTCTCTCTCTCTCTCTCTCTCTCTCTCTCTCTCTCTCTCATTGTTTTAACCTCTCTCTCTCTGACACTGTTTTTCTTTCACGCTTTCAGTCTTTCCTGTGTGTGTGTGTGTGTGTGTGTGTGTGTGTGTGTGTGTGTTTCTCTCTCTCCCTCTCTCTTTCTCTCAGTTATGCTCTCTCTCTCTCTCTCTCTCTCTCTCTCTCTCTCTCTCTCTCTCTCTCTCTGAAACACTCTTTTCTTTCACTGTTTCACTGTCCTCTCCCCCCCACCCCACTTTCTCTCTCTCACTCTCTTTTCCGTGCTCTGTCTATCCCTGTCTCTCTCTGCCTCTCTCTCTCACTCTTCCTCCCTCGTCCTCCCTCTCTCTCTCTCTCTCTCTCTCTCTCTCTCTCTCTTTGTCCCTCTCTCTGTGTGTGTGTGTGTGCCTCTCTCTCTCTTCCTCCCTCTTCCTCCCTCTCTCTCTCCTTGTCCCTCTCTCTCTCTCTCTCTCTTCCTCTCTCGCCCCCTCTCTCTTTGTCCCTCCCTCTCTCTCTCTCTCTCTCCCTCTTTCATCTCGTCGCATCCCCTCGCCCTCCCCCCCCCCCCCCCCCCCCCAACCCCCCAAAGTCTTCTCCATCTCTTGATTCCCTTTGTCCCTACCCCCCACCCCACCCCCACCCCCACCAACTCCATGCCTCCATTCTGTGTCTGTAGCTAGCTTAGCTTAGCTTAGTCTAGCTGTTCCCTGCCTGCAGTGTGCCCACTAACCGGATTAGCGGCGCTGGAAGGGAAGTGGGGGGGGGGGGGGGGAGTGGGGAGGAGGGAGCGACGGGGGCAGGAGGTACTGGGAACAAACCCCCTGTGAGGCCCCTAATAGGGATGAATCTGCTGACCGCCGACCTGGGTCAGGGTGGTGTCGGGGAGGGGAGGGGGGGGGAGTCGGCGGCGTATCTTTTCTGCTACTGCTGCTGGCGATTGTATACGTATGGACTGCAGTGAAAGCGAGGGGGGGGGGGGGGGGGTGGGGGGTACTGAATTGTTAGTTTGTTGGGTTTTTTGTTTTGTTTTGTTTTTAACTCATTACTGCACTGCAGCGGCAGTTAGATCACTCGCTTGCCCCCAGCGCTGTGCCATAGTTTTGTGTGTGTGTGTGTTCTCTCTCTCTCTCTCTCTCTCTCTCTCTCTCTCTCTCTTGGCCTTTGTGTGTGTGTGTGAAGAGAGAGAGAGAGTGTGTGTGTGTGTGTGTGTGTGTTCTTTTTTCTTTTCCTTTTCCTTCTATTTTCCTGTCTTTTGCCCCCTCCACCAATTTATTTATTCTCTCTCTCTCTCTCTCTCTCTCTCTCTCTCTCTCTCTCTCTCTCTCTCTCTCTCTCTCTCTCTCTCTCCCTCCCTCCCTCCCTCTCTCTCTCTCTCTCTCTCTCTCCCTCCCTCCCTCCCTCTCTCTCTCTCTCTCTCCCTCCCTCCCTCCCTCCCTCTCTCTCTCTCTCTCTCAGTGCATCCCTCCCTTCCCTTTCCTTGTTTCCCTTGTCTCTACCCTATGCCCCACCCTCTCCCCACACGCATGCTGTCTGCTCTCTGTGCCCTCCTCACTGCTCTCTGTGCCCTCCTCACCCTCCTCACTGCTCTCTGTGCCCTCCTCACCCTCCTCACTGCTCTCTGTGCCCTCCTCACCCTCCTCACTGCTCTCTGTGCCCTCCTCGCTGCTCTCTGTGCCCTCCTCACTGCTCTCTGTGCCCTCCTCACTGCTCTCTGTGCCCTCCTCACTGCTCTCTGTGCCCTCCTCCTCACTGCTCTCTGTGCCCTCCTCACTGCTCTCTGTGCCCTCCTCACCCTCCTCACTGCTCTCTGTGCCCTCCTCACTGCTCCTCACTGCTCTCTGTGCCCTCCTCCTCACTGCTCTCTGTGCCCTCCTCACTGCTCTCTCTCTCTCTCTGTGCCCTCCTCGCTGCTCTCTGTGCCCTCCTCAGTGCTCTCTGTGCCCTCCTCACTGCTCTCTGTGCCCTCCTCACTGCTCTCTCTCTGTGCCATCCTCACTGCTCTCTGTGCCCTCCTCACCCTCCTCACTGCTGTCTGTTCCCTCCTCGCTGCTCTCTGTGCCCTCCTCACCCTCCTCACTGCTGTCTGTTCCCTCCTCCTCACTGCTCTCTGTGCCCTCCTCACCCTCCTCACTGCTGTCTGTGCCCTCACCCTCCTCACTGCTCTCTGTGCCCTCCTCACCCTCCTCACTGCTCTCTGTGCCCTCCTCACCCTCCTAACTGCTCTCTGTGCCCTCCTCACCCTCCTCACTGCTCTCTGTGCCCTCCTCACTGCTCTCTGTGCCCTCCTCACCCTCCTCACTGCTCTCTGTGCCCTCCTCACCCTCCTCACTGCTCTCTGTGCCCTCCTCACCCTCCTCACTGCTCTCTGTGCCCTCCTCGCTGCTCTCTGTGCCCTCCTCGCTGTTCTCTGTGCCCTCCTCACCCTCCTCACTGCTCTCTGTGCCCTCCACACTGCTCTTTGTGCCCTCCTCACCCTCCTCACTGCTCTCTGTACCCTCCTCGCTGCTCTCTGTGCCCTCCTCACCCTCCTCACTGCTCTCTGTGCCCTCCTCACTGCTCTCTGTGCCCTCCTCACTGCTCTCTGTGCCCTCCTCACCCTCCTAACTGCTCTCTGTGCCCTCCTCACTGCTCTCTCTGAGGGACCTTCGACACTGGTTTTGCTTGCAAGCATGCTCCGTCTGTCTGTATACATCAGCGGTCTGGGTTTTCCCTTCATTCGCGCAATTTTTTTTTTTCTGTCTGTGCCATGCATATGTATGTTGTCTGTGGTTTATTTATTTTTTTTGTGTCGGTATTTTCTGTTGTTGTTTTGCAGTTTCTTGGTGATTGCGTTTTCTCAGCCATATCCCATTTCCTCTGCGTCCAAAGCTTTAGACACAACACTCGACTTATATCACAGATTGACATAAGTTTACAGTTGGGCCAACAGCAATGTGAGAGCTGTATGTTCCTCTAATGCAATGGGAAATCTTTTACAGCTTTGTCTTTTATGAAGGGCTATGGCTCTCAAAGTAGGAGTCAAAATTGCACTGGCTCTTCGTGTTGCAGCCTTGGGGGGGGGGGCTAGTTGGCCTTTGGGAACCATCCCAACGCCGACTGTCCTAAAGTTTGGCCGAGAGAGTGGGGATGTAACTTGGGCAAAACACTCGCCACTATAATCAAGTTCCAGCCCAGATATCTAGTCAGGACAGCAGTTGCCTCTTCTGTTGTTCTAACAGTCATAGTCGGACACGACTGACTATCATATATAAAGGTTTGATTGTGTGTCACGCGTGACTCGCTTCACGTGTGCTTCTTCTTCTTCTTCTTCCTTCATCCCCGCGTTCCCATGGTCATGCTGTCAGATGGTCCAACCAGTCTGCAGCGCGAAGTCCGCCGTCCTCTGCAGTGCAGCAGGTGGTCCCCAGAGCTTCTTGTGGAGTTCCACCACACAGGGCCAGGTTTTCCTCTTAGTGCACCAAACGTTTGGGCTGCAGAACCGGCGCAGCAAATGGCTCTGATGTCTCCGAACCCATGCCGCATGTGCATTCATCAGTAGGGGGACAGTCTCGGTCTGTAGAGGTGGCGAAGGATCAGGTGGACAAAATACTGAACATGACAAACTGGATTCAGACTTGACAATCCATGGTCACAACTCCCAACTATTGACAAGAACTTGGTATTTGTTTCGACTTGTCTCATGAACACCGAACGCAAGTGTGCTGCCGATACAGAAACCGAGCAGTTGGTGTTTGTTACCAGTTTGACGATTCTGATGATCCGTATCTGGGGGCGGGGTATCGTTGACCGTATGATGATGGATGCACTCGCGCTTTCACCACGATTTTTCTTTGAAAAGGTGTGTCGCGGTGTTCGTTCTTTTGAACTTGTGACTTGCATGGGTTTTTTTTTTTGAAACAACAGTTTCGATACAGTTGCCTCCCAATTTCTTGACACTCGGCTCCAGAAATTATGTCGGTCGGTCTCCGTCTATGTATGTATGTATGTGTGTATGTATGTATGTATGTATCTCTCTCTCTCTCTCTCTCTCTCTCTCTCTCTCTCTCTCATCACCATCAGCAGCGGCCATCTTCTTCAGCGTCGCAGTCATTTCAGATAACCTTATTGGACAGCATCCTGAGGTCAGGGGGGCCGGGGGGAGCAGAGGGGAGAGGAGAAATTCTGACAGATCATTGGCCGATCCATTCAACTTTGAACATTAATTGGTCAGTCAAGGATATATATATATATATATATATATATATATATATATATATATATATATATATATATATAATATGATTAGTACATCCAACACATATTTTAACAAACAGAATCATGTTGTACCCGTTCTTCACAAATCATCTTTTTTTTAAGTTAAAATCTATTTCAGAGATAAACTGGTAAACAGTTTGAAAACATGATGAATATAGTTTGTATGATTTTGGAGATGTAGTTCGCAGATTAAAGTATGTGTGAATGTGTGTCTGCATGTTTTACATTTGCTTATTTATCATCATTGTTGTCTTTTTTATATATTTATGTTTTTTTGTTGCTTTTTTATCTTTTTTTTACGCTTATAATGTTGACTTCATCAAGTTTTTGCGCCTTATACATATTATTATTAGTAGTAGTAGTTATTTTTTTATGTATTTATCCATTTTTTATTTACTTTTTTTTTCTCAAGGCCTGACTAAGCGCGTTGGGTTACGCTGCTGGTCAGGCATCTGCTTGGCAGATGTGGTGCAGCGTATATGGATTTGTCCGAACGCAGTGACGCCTCCTTGAGCTACTGGAAGACGGAAACTGAAACTAAAGTTAAGATTGTGCTTGCCCGGGCCACACATGACAGTCTTGCCCGCCGGCCTTGCCTCGTGTTGTATCGCCGTGGTGACCGATGGGTCGTGGACATCATGGCCAGCTGCCAGAGGAACCCACACACGTCCTCAGACACTGGACGAAACCGGAAAGAGAGGGGGAGGGGAGGGAGGAGGCCAGGATAGGGGGGGTGGGAGGGGAAGTGAAGGGAGGGGGGGGTGAGTGAATGAATGCCAGACTGCCACAAAAGCCTGGACTGTACGTGTACACAGACCTCTGCGAGGCAAGGCCGGTGGTGTGGGGGTGGTGTGGGGGAGGGGAAGACAGATGGATAAATAATGCAAGGGGTTGTTGGTTGGTGGTAGGTAGCAGGTGACGGGCGGGTGGCGGTGTGATAGGTGATAAATGAGGGGGGCGTGGGGACGGGGGGTGGGGTAGCGCCGTGTGATTATTGTTGCCCCTACCTTCCCTCTCTCCCCACCCCCACCCCCCATACCCCCGTTCCCTGGTGATCAATGACTGGACCCTTGTGGTCATCATCACCGGGACAATGGTGGTGGAGTGTTGGTGGGCTGGGGTAGTGGGGGACTGTTGGTTTCATTTGCATTATGTCCTCACCAACCCACCCCCACCCTAATTACACACACATACCCCGTTACCCCACACCCCCAAGGACTTGCCGACTATGTTGTGTGAGACGTGGTGACGGAGGGGGGTGAAGGGGGAAGGGGGGGGGGGGGAGGTAAGGGGGGGGGGAGAAGAGATCTATCGATATTTGTTGGTTGATGATGAGCGGTGCCGCCAAGTTGTACTGATGACCGGTTTCTTTTGTTGATAAGAGTTTGCGGAGTTAGTTTGTCTTCATTGCGGTGTTCATGGTCATGCACGCTTGTTGCTGTGCGTGCAAGCATGCGTGCGTGTGTGCGTGTACGCGCGCGCGCACACACAGAGAGAAAGAGAAAGAGAGAGAGAGAGATGTACAGAAGCATTTATATATTGTTTTGTTTTCGTTTCTAAATTGATTTGAAGTAGATGACTCAAAGTATTAATGACTTGGAGTGAGAGGTGAGATGGAATTACAAAGGCATAGGATTGGTCTTATGGTCACATAGTGAATACTAAACACACGATCAAAAAAAAAAAAAAACACAGCGCAGTCTACAAAGCAACAATAGAATGCTGTAGAATACGACGAAGGACTGTCACTGTGTGCAGTGTCATAGAGTGCAGTTCCATAATAGTTAACATAATGCGATGAAATGCGGCGTGTTCCACAGGACGATACATAAATCTACACATAATGTGTGATTACATTAAAAAAAAACAAAAACATCTGCTGAATATGAAAACCTCGAAGCAGAAAGAAAGACCCTCACCATCAGTTGCCCTTGAACAACTGAAAACGAAAATAGTAATAATGCAGACAGCTCCTTACAAAAAAAAAAAAAACAACACAAAAAGATATACAGAATGTCCAAACCTACAAGAAACAGCAGCGCTTTCACAGACCACACTCATAGAGAACATCTCAATATAAAAGCCCCGACAATGGAATAGGCAACATGTAAATGCAGACAGAAATATGGCAGCTGTCGGTATAAAAGACTAGGGAAAAGGGGATGGTGGCGGGGGGGGGGGGGGGGATGGATAACGTGAAAGGGAGACAAGAGGAGTTCTGGCAGCCGCCTTCTTGTGGCAGAAAATCGGTGCCAGACTTGGCATGTGGCTTGGCTGGCTGCAGCCAGCAGGTCGATACGGGTCCGTCATGTATGTTTGTAGTGTGTGTGTGTGTTTGTGTGTGTTGTGTGTGTGTGTGTGTTGTGTGTGTGTGTGTGTTTATGGTTTGTGTGTGTGTGTGTGTGTGGTTGTTTGTGTGGTGTGTGTGTTTGTGGTGTGTGTGTGTGTGTGGTGTTGTGTGTACGTGTGTGTGTATTGTGTGCATGTTCGTATGTTTGCGTGTTCGTTGCATTATATGTGTGTGCGTTTGTGTGGGGGTGGGGGGCGGATGGTATTTTGTGAGCGTATATTATGTGCTCGTACGTACTGTGTGTGTGCACGGGCACGTGTGTCTGTGTGCGTGCGTGCTTGTATGTGTGTGTGTGTGTGTGTGTGCGTGTGTGTGTGTGTACGTGTGTTTGTGTGTGTGTGTGTGTGTGTGTGTGTGGATCCAGACTAATACTCTTGGCTGCCTGCAGTGGGTGATTGACAATACTGTCAGACTGGTCGACTGCTGTTCTGTCTTCCTCATTCTTTCAGTTTCTTACACTTGTCTTTTTTTTTTTCTTTTTTTTCCTTTTTAAAGTTTGGGTCTTCTAGTTCTACAGACTG
>NC_134894.1:56395404-56410404 GCF_041734735.1 Babylonia areolata
CTCATTCAGTCTGACAGAAGGGTGACAGTGGATGACAGTACCAACTACTGTGAACTGCTGAGGCAGGTCAAGAAAGACATAAAGAACAAACGCAGGGGTCATCAGTCAGAAGGAGTCATCTTGCATCATGACAACGCAAGGCCTCACACAGCAGCCCGAACGGTGCAGACCATCAACGAGCTGGGCTGGGAACTGATCCCTCATCCCCCTTACAGCCCAGACCTTGCCCCTTCAGACTTTCACCTGTTTGGTCCCTTGAAAGCGTTCACGAGAGGCACGAAGTTTGAAAGTGACGATGAAGTCAAAAGGGAGGGAATACGGAAGCTTGTGCACAGATGGGAAAAGTGTGTGACAGTTCTGGGAGACTACGTTGAAAAAAAAAGAAAAAAAGTAAGCTTCTATCTGTATTAGAAGTCCTTATACCGAAAAATTCACCTTATTTATTGAATGACCCTCGTATAATGTATATGTCTTTGCGGGTTCTCTTGTCACCCAGTACGTCTGTCTCTTCCTCAGGTTTCTATCTCTGTCGTTGCTCTCTCTTCCCGGTTCTCATACTTCTCTCCTTTTCACCTGCCATTACCCGCCACCCTCCTCTCTGTCTCTCTCTGTCTGTCTGTCTGTCTGCCTTCACACACACACACACACACACACTCTCTCTCTCTCTCTCTATATATATATATATATCTATCTCTCTCTCTCTCTGTCTCTATCTCTCTCTCTCTCCTCCCTCCCTCCCTCCCTTTCTGTCTCTGTCTCTGAAATATCAATCCATCCATCCCCTCTCCCACCTCTCCCCCACTCTCTCTCTCTCTCTCTCTCCCTCCCTCCCTCGCTCTCTCCCTGCCTCTCTCCTTCCCTCTCTCCCTGCCTCTCTCTCTCTCTCTCTCCCTCTCCCTCTCTCTCTCTCTCCCTCCTCTCCTCTCTCTCGCCCTCCTCTCCTTCTCTCTCTCTCTCTCCATCCTCTCCTTCTCTCTCCCTCTCTCTCCATTCTCTCCCTCTCTCTCTCTCTCCCTTCTCTCCCTCTCTCTCTCTCCATCCCACCCTCTCTCCCTCCTCTCCCTCCCTCTTTCTCCCTCCTCTCCCTCTCTCTCCCTCTCTCCCCCTCCTACCCTCCCTCTCTCTCTCCCTCCCTGTCTCTCTCCCTCCCTCCTCTCTCCCTCCCTACCCCTCTCTCCCTCGCTCTCTCTCCCTTCCTCCTCTCTCTCTCCCTCTCTCTCCCTCCTCTCCCTCTCTACCCTCTCTTTCTCCCTCTCTCTCTCTCTCTCCCTCCCTCCCTCTCTCCCCCCCTTCTCTCTCTCTCTCCGCTTGCGTGTATATATATTAATGTTACTGAGAGCTGCTGTTTTTGTCCATGATAATAGAATATAGCCTTCTTGTTTATCACCTAACCCTCAGCCAGCATAAAACGTACCCTGAAAAACTGCATCAGATTCAAAATCGTTCAAATCGTATTGGGTTTTGGAAGGGTTTTGGGGTTGTTGGTTTTTTTGTTGTTGGTTTTTTGTTGTTGTTTTTCCCTATCTCACAGTAACAAATCATTCCTGTGTGTGTGTGTGTGTGTGTGTGTGTGTGTGTGTGTGTGTGTGTGTGTGTGCAACATTCCAGACTTTGTGAAGACATTCTGTGAGAGCCGAAGAACTGAACTTCACCATATTTGCATGTAGTAATGCACGCAACATGTTTTTTGTCGAATTTCCGTTGGCACAGAGCACAAATCGTGCACTGATGACCCACGGATCATCGGAACATGCCAAATTACGAATAATAATGATGATAATAATAATAATTATACAGCGCTGAATCTTGTGCAGAGGCAAATCAAAGCGCTTTCGCACCAGTCATTCACACGCATGCATAACTCTAAAACTGGAGAAACTGAAGACAAGGAAGAGGCAGGGAAGGGAGGCTATTTTGGGAAGAGGTGGGTTTTAAGGCCAGACTTGAAAGAGCTGAGTGCGGAGACTTGACGAAGTGAAAGAGGAAGTGCATTCCAATTGCAAGGTCCAGAGACAGAGAAAGAACGGCAGCCAACAGTCGAGAGTTTGAATCTGGGTGTGCGTAAATGGTGTGGATCCGAAGCTGATCGTAGTGAGCGAGATGGAGTTTAGAGGTGAAGGCAGCCACAGAGATAGGAAGGGGCTGATTAATTAACAAACAGCTCAGCATGGACTTTGTGCCCGTCAAACCCGGCTCGCAATCAGCTTTCAAAAGTCACCGGCTTTGTAAGTTGGACCTTACGTTTTCCTTGCATCAGCTTTTTCTTGTCCTCGCTATTTCGCTAATGTTCCTATGATTAAAAGAGAGACGGAGACAGGGAGAGAACTCAGAACTTAAAATGTTTATTTTTATTCAAGGATCAAGATTTTAGGCATGTCCTGTTCTTCCAATCTGTCCGAGAGAGAGAGGGGGAGAGAGAGAGATTAAGGTGATAGCCCCATCTGAATAGGGGGTAATAACAGAATCTTACACGTGTCATTGCAATTGGTGATTTTTAACAACGCAACATCTGTTACAACAAACTATCAATGAGTCAAAGAAATAAGTGTCTCTCTTTAACGAAGGAGAGAGAGAGACAGAGAGAGACAGAGAGAGAGAGAGAGAGAGAGATATCAAGTTTTTCTTTCCCCATTGTCATTTTTGAGAACTGAAAACTCTTTTCCTTCACGGCGAGAGACGGGGAGAAAGGACTCGAGACAAGGTGACGGACAGATGCAGGGTATATTAACTCTCTCCATACGAACGGCGAAAGAGACGACGTCAACAGCGTTTCACCCCAATTACCATCATCAAAATATTGCAAGCGGAAGGCTCTTATACTGAAGAGGTGAATGTTGACAAAGAATACTACAATTCTGACGACGGAAGCTAAAGGTTGGGTCATTCAGACACCCACTGGACATCCGAGGGGTCTGTGTAGAGGAGAAGAGAGGACTAGCCGTACTGAGTGAGTTAAAGCCTGCATCTAGTGTTCCCCAGCTGTAGCGGCACAGTAATACATGGGCTGTATCGGAGAGCATCGTGTTCGGAATCGGAACAGCTAATCTCTCCGTGGCGTGACGTGACGTGAAAGCTGGTGACCTAGCAACGGTTGCCCAGGAGCCGGCCGACACCACCCCCCACCCCACCTTGCAGTGGCTACTATCACAGCGTGTGGACGTCGGTTTGTCTGTCAGTGGTCACTCCGTTAATTAAGGTGTGAAGGAAGTGGGATGTACAGGAAGTTGTGCGCGGAAGGTTGATCCTGTTAGGTGACAACCTATTCCTGCGTGTGAAATTTTGGTCGAATGTTTCTAAAAGGGTTACGTGTGTGTGTGTGTGTGTGTGTGTGTGTGTGTGTGTGTGTAAGCCTAGCAGTCTGTGAGTCAAGAACTGTATTGTTATGGGCATAGAAAGACAGGTTGGGTGGGAAGTCTGTCTTCAAGGTCGCGAAGCGTCAACTCATTTGAAGTTAGTCTGGCTGATTTGATGACAACAACATGATGCAATACGCTAGCCTACAAAGATACGAAGGAATCGAGGGGGCCGAGTCGAAACGAGTACACAGAATGTAAGAACAATATACAGGCAAGCCGCATACAACAAAATAAGGCCAAATGAAAACGCTTAATAGCCAAAAAAAAGCGTTAGACGAGACAGAGCGAAAACCTGACAAGATGGCGTGGAGAGCCTTGGCCAAAGGAATGATTCAGCGCTTATAGCTGTTAGAGGCGTTTGATTGGCTAAGAGCGGGCCAGACTAAGAGGGGCGTCTTTTCACTGTTAGCCGCGCGAAATTTGGCCAAACAGAGCAAACCATAGGCCTAGTTTGCATCAGTTTGACATGGTAAGTATATGTAAACACCAAACATGGAGTATAATACAAACTCCTCCTTTTAACAAGAAGGGTTAAGGAGAGCGGTTAAAAAAAAATAAAGCAGGAGGAAAAAAAATTCAGCTGCAGACGTATTTAGGGAAGGGGAATATAAGAGGAAATGACAGAGTGTGGGTGAGGGGGGCTGGAGCATCACGATCATGCTTCGACAAAGAAAACATCCTTTATGTGTAAAAGACCGAAAAACAAAAACAGTCCAAAACAAAACGGGGTATCAAGTGCCCAGCCTGACTTATCTACTGGGGGGGGGGGTGGGGGGGGAGCAGAAAGCTCAGTAACAACAAAACCAGCTAGAAAAAGGGGGGGCGCGGGGATGGCGTGTGGGGGGTGGGGGGTGGGGGTGGGGGAGTCATGACTGATTCCCCCCCTCCCCTCCCCCACACCACCCCCATCCCCACCACCACTTTCCCTCCCCCTCTCTCTTTCACAACAACAGTTCCTGTTTTCTTTCCGCAGCTGTCCAGCATGCCTGAAGGGGTGGTGGGTCACTCGATTTGATGATGTGTTTGTCCAATCGATTTGACCACCACCACCACCACCACCACACAAAGGCAAAGGTCTGTGGGGCACGCGAGAAAATCGCCATGCGTGCATGGAGCTTGTAACGGGGGGCGTGGGGGGGGGGGGTGGGGGGGGGGGGAGACGAGGCCCAGTCCTGATGCTAGGTTGTAACGTGCAGCCCTTTACTTGCATGTAGTCTGGCGGCGACGAAACGGAACAGTTATGCTCACACCATGCTGATGGTTGCGGAGAAGCCTGAGGGGGCCGCAGTGAGATGACGGACCGTCAGCCTGGAGAGACCTCGCTAGAGTCCGGTGTCCTTTGATGGAGGCTTTGTGTTGTATGTGTGTGTGTGTGTGTGTGTGTGTGTGTGTGTGTGTGTGCAGGATTGTGTGTAGGGGATTGGGAGTGTGTTGGTGGGTGGGTGGGTGGTGTTGGGGGACACAGCTTTGATCCTTCTATCCTTTTTTTAATAACTGTCGATGCAGTAAACGTGTATGTACCGAGTTCCAGTCCGCCCCGCCGCGCAGAGAGAGACTCACTGCACTTCTCTCTCTCTCTCTCTCTCTCTCTCTCTCTCTCTCTCTCTCTCTCTCTCTCTCTCTCTCTCTCTCTCTCTCTCTCTCTGAGAAACTATATAAGAAGTGGATTTGGGGTGATTACAAGTTAACAGAACTATACAGTAACACAATTAATGGGAAGAGAGAGAGAGAGAGAAAGAGAGAGGGATATATAAGGAGAGAGAGACAAGGAGAGAAAGAGAAGGTTAGAGAGAGAGAGAGAGAATCACACCAACAAAAGTGATGGTCATGTAACCCCCAATTTCATATATTATGTCAGTCATTGTTTCTCGCGCTGGGTGATTATAGAGGAAATAATCATGATCCAAGTTTAACGACAGCTGACTGATTGATAGCCATACAGTAAAACAAAATGAGAATAGAAATCAGCACGTAATATAACACATTTACATACGCGTCAAGGCGTCACCGCAAGGAGATGCACACAAATGTGATGATAAGAACAGTGTAATGATCACCACGCAAGTTGGTAAGCTCTGTGTTTATCGTTGCTATTGCAACGCATGGTAACGTGGCAGCAGTTTCAGTTTCAGTTTCTCAAGGAGGCGTCACTGCATTCGGACAAATCCATATACGCTACAGCACATCTGCTAAGCAGATGTCTGACAGCAGTACAACCCAGCGCGCTTGTCAGGCCTTGAGTGCATGCTTATATATTTGTGTACCTATCTGTGGATCACCACGCAAGTTGGTAAGCTCTGTGTTTATCGTTGCTATTGCAACGCATGGTAACGTGGCAGCAGTTTCAGTTTCAGTTTCTCAAGGAGGCGTCACTGCATTCGGACAAATCCATATACGCTACAGCACATCTGCTAAGCAGATGTCTGACAGCAGTACAACCCAGCGCGCTTGTCAGGCCTTGAGTGCATGCTTATATATTTGTGTACCTATCTGTGGATTTTTTTTTATTTTTTTTTTTACATACTTTTACCAGAGGAAAACACACCCGTTGCCGTGGGTTCTTTTTCAGTGCGCCAAGTGCGTGCTGCACACGGGACCGCAGTTTATCGTCTCATCCGAAAGACTAGACGCTCAGTTTGATTTTCCTGTCAAATTTGGAAGGAAGGGCGAGAGCGGGATTCGAACCCACACCCTCACGGACTCTCTATATTGGCAGATGAGCGTCTTAACTATTCTGTCACCTCCCTCGCTAAATTGATCATCAGGAAGCACTGCTTGGCTTCCACATGGTCAGGACAGTCAGCACCCTCACCCACCGGGGAAAGAGAGGGTGGGGGGTGGGGGGGGGGGGGTTGGCGTTGGGGAAGGACCTTGTCCAAGTTACAGATCAAGCCACAATCTTTGTAGCTTTCGAGGTACAGACATATCCCGTAACCGCCGCTTTGTGTTTGATATTCGCTTGAATCCCAACCCCTTGATGAAACCACGGGGTCGTTGTTTACAACGTTGCCCACACCCCGAGAAGACGTCAGCTTCAGAAGTCAGTGTTCCCAGTCTTGAGCTTGATACAGTTGCTGCTAAAGCATTAATTGATTGGGCGTGCTTTCATGTCATTGTCGTATACGGTGTGCGCGTGCGTGTGTGTGTGTGTGTGTGTGTGCGCATGCGTTGCCGTCCCTTGTTTGCTCAAATGCTGTGAGGTTGGAAGGCACTTCGGTCCAACTGACGGGCGCAATAGCCGAGTGGTTAAAACGTTGGACTTTCAGTCTCAGGGTCCCGGGTTCGAATCACGGTGACGGCGCCTGGTGGGTTAAAGTGTGGAGATTTTTACGATCTCCCAGGTCAACATATGTGCAGACCTGCTAGTGCCTGAACCCCCTTCGTGTGTAAATGCATGCCAAAGATCAAATACGCACGTTAAAGATCCTGTAATCCATATCAGCGTTCGGTGGGTTAGTTATGGAAACAAGAACATACCCAGCATACACCCCCCCGAAAGCGGAGTATGGCTGCCTACATGGCGGGGTAAAAACGGTCATGCACGTAAAAGCCCACTCGTGTACATGCGAGTGAACGTGGGAGTTGCAGCCCACGAACGCAGAAGAAGAAGAAGGTGGTCCAACAACAATGACGTCCGACGACCATCTCTTTACACGCCATCGAGTCTTTGATTGTCCCCAGCCATTTTCCCCGCTCTTCTTTCCCTTTCCTTTCCGCCCATTTTTTTTTTTTTTTTTTTTTTTTTCCGTTCTTACTCCAGTCGGGATCGATCCACTCTTACACAGGCAGACTGGGTAAAAAAAGGGCGGGTTCGATGGTTGGTTGGGTGGAGAGAGGCCTGGGCCATTGGTGACTGAAGGACTGGATTGATCGGTCATCACTGTGTGGGTGGATACCCCTGTGTCCCTAGTTTCAGCTGATAACGTTGGGCCCGGGGTTTGTACTACTTCTTTTTTCTTCTTCTTCTTCTTCTTCCGCGTTCGTGGGCTGCACCTCCCACGTTCACTAGTTTGTACACGAGTGGGCTTTTACGTGCATGACCGTTTTTACTCCGCCATGTAGGCAGCCATACTCCGTTTTCGGGAGTGTGCATGCTGGGTATGTTCTTGCTTCCATAACCCACCGAACGCTGACATGGATTACAGGATCTTTAACGTGCGTATTTGATCTTCTGCTTGCGTATACACACGAAGGGGGTTCAGGCACTAGCAGGTCTGCACGTATGTTGACTTGGGAGATCGGAAAAATCTCCACCCTTTACCCACCAGGCGCCGTTACCGAGATTCGAACCCGTGACCCTCAGATTGAAAGTCCAACGCTTTAACCACTCGGCTATTGCGCCCGTCGTTTGTAGTACTAACCTGGGAGATGAGGAGAACAAGAGGAGGGAGAGGGAGGGGGGAGAGGGGGAGGCAGCAGTGAGTATTACTGGAAAAAACTTGGAATGTTTTTCAACGGTCTCTTGTGGTGGTAGGTACCCTTTTCAGTGGCGAAGAGATAGAGATGGGAAAAATTAGTAGCTGGGAGTTAATACAGACGATACGGAGTACACGTGAGAGATAGAGAGAGAGAGAACACGAACACGACCATGAACATGAACATGAATGTTTATTCAGATAAGGCCTGGGCCCCATACTGAAAGGGGCTAATACAAAAGAACATTAAAGACATGATTCTCACTCACTAACAAAGGTAACAGTTAACAGATGTAAGGTCTGCAAACGAATATCAAGAGACTGCGCACAGAGAGACAGAGAGAGAGAGAGTTTCAGTGTCAAGTGTCCACGTGGTGGTGGTATGTGTCCATCGAGATCGATGATGACCATCGTTGTCATCCAGCTGGGGGAGGGTGGTGGGGGTGGGTGGGGATGCTCATGAATCTATCTGTGAATGCGCAAATGGCTGAATTGTCCAATCTGCGCACGAAATGTTCGCTGACAGTTGGGGCAGACAAAAAAAGACAGGCATATCATTGTCAGGGAGCTTGTTTGTCCGTGACTTTCTGACCTGCCTCTTCTGAACGGCTGCAGCAGTCCTGTTGGCCTCGCACAACTTGGCGCCTTTGTGCACAGCAGCGCGCCATTTGTCACGGTCCACTGCAGATTCCTCCCAGGAGTCAGGGTTGATATCAAACGCTTTCAGAGAGACTTTCAGAGTATCTCTGAAGCGCTTCTTCTGACCTCCAGTGTCCACGAAATGATAAGGGGGACGGTAAAGAAGGAAAGAAGGGGGGTGGATTCACAACGGAGTACGAAACCGCGACAATAACAAACTTTGGAAGACTGTGTAACCGAATCCCCTTTGATACACGAATGTAACAGAGCCCCCCTTTGATGGGAGAATGTATCAGAATCCTTCTGATGAAAGAATGTTAAATAACTGCTTTGTTGCATGAATGTAACAGAACCTCTTTGTTGGAGTAGTGTAACAGAACCCCTTTGATGGCAGAATGTAACAGAACCTCTTTGTTGGAGGAATGCAACAGAACCTCTTTGATGGGAGAATGTAACAGAACGCCTTTGATGAAAGATTGTTACAGAACCTCTTTGATGGGAGAATGTAACAGAACGCCTTTGATGAAAGATTGTTACAGAACCTCTTTGATGGGAGAATGTAACAGAACGCCTTTGATGAAAGATTGTTACAGAACCGCTTTCTTGCACGAATGTAACAGAACCTCTTTGTTGGAGAAATGTAACAGACCCTCTTTGACGGCAGAATGTAACAGAACGACTTTGTTGGAGTAATGTAACAGAACCGCTTTGATGGCAGAATGTAACGGAACCTCTTTGTTGGAGGAATGCAACAGAACCTCTTTGATGGGAGAATGTAACAGAACGCCTTTGATGAAAGATTGTTACAGAACCGCTTTCTTGCACGAATGTAACAGAACCTCTTTGTTGGAGAAATGTAACAGACCCTCTTTGACGGCAGAATGTAACAGAACGACTTTGTTGGAGTAATGTAACTGAACCCCTTTGATGGAGGAATGTAACAGAACCTCTTCGATGAAGAAATGTAACTAAACCACTTTGTTGGAGTAATGTAACAGAACCCCTTTGATGGAAGAATGTAACAGAAACTCTTTGATGGGAAAATGTATCAGCAGAACCCCTTTCATGAAAGACTAGTCCAGAACCGGTTTGTTGGAGAAATGTAACAAAACCACTTTGTTGGAGTGATGTAACAGAACCTCTTTATTGGGAGAATGTATCAGAACCTCTTTGTTGGAAGAAGGTAACAGACCCTCTTTGATAGCAGAATGTAACAAAACCACTTTGTCGGGGGAATGTAGATGGCAGAATGTAACAAAACCACTTTGTTGGGGTAATGCAACAGAACCTCTTTGCTGGAGTAATGCAACAAAACCTCTTTATTGGAAGAATGCAACAGAACCTCTCTGCTGGAGTAATGCAACAGAACCACTTTGATGGAAGAATGTAACAGAACCTCTCTGCTGGAGTAATGCAACAGAACCACTTTGATGGAAGAATGCAACAGAACCACCTTGATGGAAGAATGAAACAGAACTAGAACCACTTTGTCGGAGGAATGTAACAGGGCCTGTTTGTTGGAGGAGTGTATCAGAACCTCTTTGATGATGATGAAAGGCTGTAACAGATATTCCCGTGGGCCAGTATTGCTAGAAAGAAGAAGAGGGGTAACACGTGAAGATCACACGTGTTTTCCTCTCTTCGTTCAGCGCACTGGTTATGAATGTGAAATAGCCACGCTTCTTATGTCTGACAAAAAAAAAAAAAACAAAAAAACAACTCCTGCAAATCAGGAATAGAGAAGATGCTCACTCCGAATTAGTCATTTTCGTGCAGTATTTATGGGCTTTGGTGGCATCAGCATTGGAGCTTACGCCATTACGCCAGAGTGGAGTGATGGCCTAGTGGAGTGATGGCCTAGAGGTAACGCGTCCGTCTAGGAAGCGAGAGAATCTGAGCGCGCTGGTTCGAATCACGGCTCAGCCGCCGATATTTTCTCCCCCCCCCCCCCCTTCCTCTAGACCTTAAGTGGTGGTCTGGACGCTTGTCATTCGGATGAGACGATAAACCGAGGTCCCGTGTGCAGCATGCACTTAGCGCACGTAAAAGAACCCACGGCAACAAAAGGGTTGTTCCTGGCAAAATAATGTAGAAAAATCCACTTCGGTAGGAAAAACAAATAAAACTGCACGCAGGTAAAAATACAAAAAGAAAGGGTGGCGCTGTAGTGTAGCGACGCGCTCTCCCTGGGGAGAGCAGCCCGAATTTCACACAGAGAAATTTGTTGTGATGAAAAGAGAAATACAAATATAAATTAAGAGAGGACGGAGGTGGTGAAGTGAATAAACGATAGATACACTAGTAGGTTGGTGGGTGAGTGGATGGGTAGGCAGGCGGACACGTAGGAATGTAGGTGGATGGATAGGTGTGCAGGAAGACAGCTAGGTAGGTAAGTAGGTAGGTAGACAGAAGAAAGGCAATATGATCAAAGTAAATGGGGTTGATTGTTGGGTTAGATATTATAAAGGTATGCTGAAATGAGTTAAAATGCGGCAGTTAGATTAGGGTAAATGGATAGATAGATAGATAGAGGGATAGATAGATAGATAGATAGATAGATAGATGGAGCCTCCCGTTCTCTTTTTCTCCAGCTACTTTCCTCCATTGATACGTGTTTCTTCTTCTTCTTCTTCTTCTTCTTCTTCTTCTTCTTCTTCTTCTCCTGGTGCCAGTCGCATTGCTTGGTTCTAACTTTTTGACAGTTGCACGTGACTAAATGCCTTCGTTGACCGAACTACGCCATTGGCCAGTTCCATACGACAAACAGTTAGTTAGCGGGTTACGACCATACTAGGCTCTTCCGTCCGAGCAGTGCAACTGGCTTCTGCTCTCTCCGTTCCTCAATACCTTCAAGCATAGACACTAGTATCTATGCTTCAAGCCACTCACACGCACGCTGCTTTTTTTCCCCCGACAGTTTTTGCCTTGTTTTGTTTCAGCGTATCTAGCTAGTGATTGCCCGTTTAGCTGTAAGCATTCTGGCAAACCGGGACATTGGAAGCAATATTATTACACTCGGACTTCCCTAATGGCATCATGATGATTGTCTTTCCCTTTCAGATGTAGAGAAACATGATCGACACAAGAGGATCGCTTGTTAACTGGCTGTCGCAGCGATCGAATTGGGTAACAGAAGAAAGAAACACAAACACCTACACACCACCTATGCACCTACACACACACACACACACGATCGCGCGCATACACACATGAACGCACGTACGCACGCACGTAAGCGCGCGCGCATACACACACACACACACACGCGCGCGCGCACACACACACACACACACACACACACACACACACACATGGTTTGAATGTGTTTTCCGTGCTGCACGCGCACACGCGCGCGTCCGTTCACCTGTATGATCTGGTCAGCTTTTTACTCAGGGTGTCAAGCGGTATTGACCTCAACGCGTATTTGATGGAGTGACTGACCACTGTACCAATAGAGCCAGGCAGGGCGGATGCTGTGTATGGGGGAGGGGGGGGGGCGAGGAGGGGTTGGGAGGGGGGGGGACTAGAGGCAGCCGCAGGGTGATGATCCATACACTGTGCAATCAGCGCCTTGCAGGGAACATCCCCCCCCCTCGTCTACCCTCACCCCCCTTCTCCCCACGTCTCCCCCAGCCCCTGGTCCAGCCAATCCGACAGGCTGGTGCTATGGTCTCCTGCAGCAGTTCCCACAGAAAGGGCTTGTGCTTGCTGGTGAAGCATGGAAGGGAAAGGGGGGGGGGGATGGAAAGGTTGGAGTCCCCCATTTGAAAATAATGAATAGATTGTGTGATTGATAGATGTGGATGGATGGATGGATGGATAGATTGATAGATATGGATGGATGGATGGAGATAAATACGGATGGATAGATGGATGGGTAGATTTGGATGGATGGATAGATAGAGAGATAGAGCGCTAGATAGATAGATAGACGGATGGTGGAAAAAGACAAGACATACAGACAGATAGATAGATATAGATAGATAGATATTGGAGATATATATATATATAGATAGATAGATAGATAGATGGTGTCTACGAGTGAACGTGGGAGTTGCAGTCCACGAACGAAGATGACTGAAGAAGAAAGAAGATGGATAGATGAATGAATGTACAAATGAATGAATGGATAAACGAATGAACATTTAACTACTTTTTTTTTTTTTTAATACTGGTGGAAGGGGACACGGCAGGAAGGCAGTGAGGCTGGCCGGCCATCTGATCAGTCAGGTGTGTCTGTGTTTGGGGTCAGTGCCGCTTTGTTCCTTCTTTCATTGTCAGTGGAGTTCCCCTTCTCTCTCTCTCTCTCTCTCTCTCTCTCTCTTATCTACTGCAAGATATGGACAGACACTTGAAATTTATAACAACGAAATTTAGATTAGGAATATCAGAACTGACAGTGCATCGCTCAAGATACAAAACTTCTAGTACGAATGATTTAGTTTGCCCTCTATGTAACGAATCTGAAGAAAACGAATTGCATTTTGTTCTTTGTTGCCCTGTGCTAGAAAATATTCGTGAAATGTTAAAAAAAGCAAAATATTACAAACATCCCTCTTTGTTTAAATTAAGTCTGTTAATGTCGTCAAGCAACAGTAAGGACGTTCGTGATTTTTCCTTGTTTTTGTATAAGGCTTTCAAACTTAGAGAAATAGTCACTTCGTGAAATGAATATAATTATGTTTTGTTATCTGCATTTATGCTTGTTTGCTTATGTTGTCTTATTGAGTTGTATACTGTTCATATTAACCCCTTCACTTGGGGCTGAGGCCTATATGTGAATAAACCATTTCCGTTTCCGTTTCTCTCTCTCTCTCTCTGTCTCTCTCTCTCTCTCTCTCTCTCTCTCTCTCTCTCTCTCTCTCTCTCTCTCTGTCTGTCTCTCTCCACTTTGTTTACGATTAAAGCAAACGAAAACAAAGAGGACAAACACATCGATTGGAGACTGAAAACCCGAACAGAAAAATTACATTACACCGGCTGAGAATGAGGATAAGCGATCTTCCCCTATCTTGCTTGCAAAGTAGACAGCGTCTCACTGTCGTCTGCACGGCAAGATGAGGAACACGAGGCGGCAGCAGCAGCAGCAGCAGCAGCAGCTGAAATCACGGAACTGGGCTGCTGTTGTTTGGGATTAAAATGGCTCTTTTTCTCAGTGCAAAAAATCCCCAGCACCACCTCCTTCCACCATCATCACTTCTCCCACCGTACCGACCCTTTCATCCTCCACCCATCCTCTCTGCCACGCAATCCTTACTACTATCCCCCCCCTTTCCTCTCCCCTTCACGTTCCATCCTGCCCCTCCCCCACCCCCCCCACCCCCCCCCCCACCCTCACTCCCCTCCTTCCCCATTTTTCATCCTTGGGAGATACTCTTTGGGGAAATAACCGGAGTGGCAGAGTTCTGCCCGTGGGGGGGCCCTGTGTGTGTGTGTGTGTGTGTGTGTGTGTGTGTGTGTGTGTCCGGGTTGTCGGCCCTGACTTTGGCCGGAAGGAAAAAGATAGCAGTGTAGATGTTGAGGGAAGGGTGGGTGGGTGGTGGGGGGTTGGGGGGGGGGGGCATCATGAATCAGTAGTGATGGACGCTGGGGCGTGGGGATGGATGGGCCGGGTGGTGGACGGGTGGGATGGCGGAGTGGGGAGAGGTTATAGGGGGTGGAAGGGGGCAGGGGGTGGGGTGGGCGGGGGGGGGGGCGTGTCATCACCGTTGTCCTGCAGTTTATAAAGGTGGATCAATTATGGATGTCGCCCGCGTCGTTGTTGCCGGCCGCCAGTTCTGCCTTGCCACTGTTCACTGACGGTATTTAAAAAAAGAAAGAGAGAAAGAAAGAAGAAGGGAAAAAAAGAAAGAAAGAAAGAAAAAGAACTGGAGTGTGTTGGTAGTAGTGATGGTGGTGGTGGTGTGGGGGAAGGGGGTTCAGTTGGGGGGGAGGTGTGTGTATGTATGTGTGTGTGTGTGTTCTGTAGGTGTGTGTGTGTTCTCTGTGTGTATGTGTGTGTGTGTCTATGTCTGTGTCTGTGTGTCTGTATGTGGTCTGTATGAATAAGAGACTGTTAGAGATCTCACCAGGCAGACGTAATTCGTGCACTCGTCTGTCAAGACACAGGGCCCTGTAAATTAAGTTGAGTGTCCATGCTTGATGTGTCGCTCGTTCAGTGTGACTAAACTTAAACCAGGCGTCCGTGAAAAACCATATTCTGCTCAAGTGCGCGGCCATGTCAAGCACCAGGCCAGACTCACTGGCCAAGAAGCATCTTCACCGGCGTCTGAGGGGGGGGGGGGGGGGAGTAGGGAGGGGGGGGGGGTGAGGATGACAGCGACTTTCCAACAACACTCAGGCACATTTTTCAAACTCTGTGCTTGAACTTGTGTTCAACAAACCCAGGCCAAATTCTGTCGCTTCCCTTGACAAAAAAAAAAAAAAAAAAGAAACATTTATATTTAGAGGGGGTGGGGGAGGAGGACGTCTCCGGACTGCAACCAAGCGAAAGTTCCCACACTTCAGCGTCGTGCAAGCATCCACAAGTGTAAAATTCACCCAAATCTCCCCCTGGGGGACTCGACCCGGCATAGTCTACAGTCTACAAT
>NC_134894.1:56412904-56422904 GCF_041734735.1 Babylonia areolata
GTGTATGCCTCCGGTTGCTTGAGCCTATTTCTCTTCGCCTTGTCAACATCTGTCCAAGTGTATGCCTCTGGATGCTTGAGCCTATTTCTCTTCGCCTTGTCAACATCTGTCCAAGTGTATGCCTCCAGTTGCTTGAGCCTATTTCTCTTCGTCTTGTCAACAGTTTGTCCAGCTGCATCCCTCTGGTTGCTTGAGCCTATTTCTCTTCGCCTTGTCAACATCTGTCCAAGTGTATGCCTCCGGTTGCTTCAGTGTCTTTTTCTTCGCCTTGTCAACATCTGTCCAACTACATGCCTCGGGTTGCTTCAGTATTTTTCTCTTCGCCTTGTCAACATCTGTCCAACTACATGCCTCAGTTTGCTTCAGTATTTTTCTCTTCGCCTTGTCAACAGTTTGTCCGACTGCATGCCTCTAGCTGTTTGCGCATTTTTTCTCTTTGCCTTGTCAACAGTTGGACAAACTGCATGCCTCTGGTTGCTTCAGCATCTTTCTCTTCGCCAGTGTCAACAGTTTGTCCATCTACATTTATTTGAATGATGATGATGAGAATACACAGGAAATAAAAGTAAATACAGATCTTTTCAGCGTTTGCGCTGGGAGTTTCTTCTGACAATGAACGTGTTCATGCCGGTTGTTCGCGTGAAGTTGTGTGCTTTAGGTTCGCCCTCCTTCTCACCCAGTGTCCAGCAGTAATCAGGATGGCTGGTGAAAATGGCTGGAACAGATCCTGTGATCAAATAGTTTTTTTTGTTTCTTTTACAGTCTTTGATTTTGGAGCCCTTATTCTGCCACGATCGCTGATTTTCTTTCCAGTTCTAAACTGGTATCCTGTGATTTAAATTAAACGACTGTTATGGTTTTGTTGCGCTGTGAATAGCCTTCTGTGATCAAATTTGGCTTAGCTGTGTGTGGTTTCCCTTTTGTGATTGCTGAAAAAAAAACGATCGCTGATTTTCTTACCAGTTCTAAACTGGTATCCTGTGATTGAAATTAAACGACTGTTATGGTTTTGTTGCGCTGTGAATAGCCTTCTGTGATCAAATTTGGCTTAGCTGTGTGTGGTTTCCCTTTTGTGATTGCTGAAAAAAAAAACCCAGTTCATTATAAATAACATTATTTGATCAAAATTTGGCTTAGTTCGGTGCGTTTTCTCTTTTCAGCTTGCTGGAAGACAGTTCGGTATATATATAACATTATTTGATCTAATTTGGTTCAGGTCGGGCGTGATTTCCTTATCTGCTTGCTGCATTTGGGTTGTTCTAAACGAAGAAGGGACTTGCCTTGATTTAAAAAAAAAAAAAAAAAAAAAAAAGTCCCAACATCCACGTGACAACTAAATGGTGTGGACTGACAACATGATTATTCTGCCATCCACGTTGTCTCGTGTGTTGGGGTTCAGACCCCCACCCCCACCCCCCACCCCCACCCCTTCCATACATTCAGCCACACACACAGAGCCTTGATTAGAAAAAAAAAAATGTCCCAATAGCCATGTTATATTCACAACTATAATGGTGTGAATTAACAACATGATTATTCCACCAGCCACGTTGTCTCATCTGTTGGGACTCGGGGCCCCATCACACATTCAGTCACATTAAGAGTGCATGTTGATGAAAACACGCCGGATTTATTTCTCCTCAACGTTGTCCCAATCCTCCTTTTTTTTCTTTTCTTTTTGTCTTTTTACCGTGGCGCTCGACAAAGATGACCCGGCCTCGGAAGGCAAGGAAGAATTGAAGAGTTTGTTGTTGTGACATAACGGTGGCTTTTCCTTCCTCCTTTCCCTTCCTCCTCCCTCCCTCCTCCCTTCCTCCCGCCCAAAAAAACACGAGAGAGGTTTCAAGGGGAGGCAAGCAGCTTCCCTTTTCAAATCCCCCCCCGGAATCCCGACAAAGGCTGATGAACTGCTAGGGGTTGGAGGGGGTGGGAGGTGAGGGGGGTGGGGGGGGGGGGTCTGTTTAGCAGTAGCCCGCCTTGTGCCGAGCAGCAAAAGCATCACAGGGCTCGTGGATAGAACGTGACATCACTGTGTGTGACGCCACTGCCGGTGCTGCCGGGGCTTTTCATTGGCCGGCTGCGGCCAGTTCCTGTTTCCCCTGTTAATGGAGAAAACACGTTGACAGTTTTTTTGGGTTTTTTGGGGGGGGGTTTTTTTTTCTCGTGTGGTCCGAGCTCGGTGGTCATCAGCTGCATGGATTCACAGGGCTGTTGTGGTGACAGTTGAGGTTGGTGATGGTGTTTTTTGTGGCCAAATCTCCCGCGGAGGGGAGGAGAGAGAGAGAGATAGAGAGAGAGAGAGGCGGCTGGTGGGGATGAACAGTGATTTTTATTAAAACATTATTTGGTACTACATGCCAGGTTTGTTGGTGTGTGTGTGTGTGTGTGTGTGGTAACGTTGGAGAAGCTTGTTCATTAGACAGAGAGACGGACGGACGGACAGATTGTGGCAGGGGGGTGTGGGTGGGGTGGGAGGGGTGTAGAGGGGAGAGGGAGTTAAACTGGCGTGACACAGCAAACTCATTAGGGCGGTAACAGGACTGCAGGATGAAAAGAACTGACGATCAATAACGCGGAGATGGATCGAGACAAGACACGTCTTGAACAAAGAGCGCCAACCACTTTTCGTCGTCCACCACTACCACCACCACCACCACCACCGCTACCACCCTTCTCTTTCTCCTTCTCCATGCTTCCTCTCACCTCCCCCACCCCCGCGCCCCTCTCCCCACCAATACCTCCCCCTCTCCCTCCCCACCCTCTTCCGTGTCCTCCTGATAACAGCTGCTGCTGATCAACAGATGGAGAGGTGGTAAAGGGGGAGGGGTAGGAAGGTTGTTTGTGTGTGTGTCGGGGGTGTCGGCGGGGCAGAAGTGGATTGGTCATATGGGCCTGCTGCGTGCTTGCCCAGCAACTGCTGTTGTCATGGCACTGCTGGGGCCATGCTGGCCCTTGTGACGATGGTGTGTGTGTGTGTGTGTGTCTGTGTGGGAGAGAGAGGTAGAGAGGAGAGAGTCCGTCCACAGTAGCTCTTGCCTCCCCCCCTGAACAGCTGCCGTGAAGCGTGGAGAGGACCACCTCCGGGAGAGGAGGACAAGGAAGGAATCCAATCAGAGCTGGGGGCAGCGCTTATACAGACAGCGCTGAAAGGGAGAGAGAGAGAGAGACATGACGTGGGTATCAAGCATGGAAACACAGGGTTGTGGTGGTGGTGATGATGATGGTGATGGTGAAAGAAAGGCGGGATGTGGGTGAAAGAAAATGAGACTGAGAGAGAGAGAGAGAAAGGGGGGGGGGGGGGGGCGGGGCGGAGAGAGAGAGCGTCGCGCAGAGAAAAGGAGAGAGGGAGATAGACACAGAGTCATGACCTGCCAGACCCCGTGCCAGTATTGATGAAGACCCGCAACAGCAGCTAGCTGCCTGCCCACCGCAACGGAGCAGCTGTACAGCTTCAGTCAGCAATCAGAGCCTGGGAGAACTTTGCCCTGTCCCCTCCCACTCCCCCACAACTCCCCCCCCACCCCCCCAGCCCCCAACCCCACCCCACCCCTCTCTCTCTCTTCCAGTGTCGTGAACTGTGTGAGTGTGTGTCCAGACAAGAACTTCACAGTCATCATCAGATAGGGCTGGGGGAAAAAGCCCAGTGCTTGCCGTCTGGTTCCGACTTCCAAGCGCCACCCTCATGATTTGTTTGGTTTTGTTTAGTAGCGAACTGGAGTGTACTCGCGGACACCGTGATGGAATCGTTGCAGTTTCGAGGTAGGGTCCATTCCTTTTTTTTTTTTTTTTTTTTTTTCGTGCTGGTGTGTTCTGGGTGTTTTTGTGGGGTTCCTCTTGTCGGGTTCCTTTGTTGTAGGGTTCCTTTTTTGTTGGCATTCTTGGAATAAAAAAAATGGCGCGCAATTTTATGGCGGTGAACTCGTGACTTGTAAGGTTCCTTTCTCAGTTTACGGGACTTCCAAGGACTATGGTCCGTTTTTACTGCTTGGAGTTTGTTCTTTGTTTCTGTTGTTTTGACAGTGTAGCTTATTGAAAACAACAACAAAAAAGTCTCAGGAGCAGAAAGTTCAACTTCGAAGTACATGAATTATCGTCACGTCAGCGCAGTGTGAATTCAGATCACACCTAACATCCGCCACGTGTCTTAATTAACTCTCTCCATACGAACGGCGAAAGAGACGACGTTAACAGCGTTTCTCCCCAATTACCACCATCAAAATATTACAAGCGGAAGGCTCTTACAATGAAGAGGTGAATGTTGACAAAGAATACCACAATTCTGACGACGGACGCTAAAGGTTGGATCATTGAGACACCCACTGGACATCCGAGGGGTCTGTGTAGAGGAGAAGAGAGGACTGGTCGTACTGAGTGAGTTAATTCAGAAGGGATAACATCCCGGACCCATCGCTAAAACTCCTTATTTTTATCACCCCGATTCCAAGAACGGATTACTTCTGTTAAATATGAAGTTTGTTTGAGTGCTGATTTACCGACTCTTATCAACAGCATTTTCGATATTGACTGTTTCAATAAGTTGACCATCGTTTCTGATTTAGGGAGCTTTCATCGTTTGAACGCAAGATTCATCTTATGGGTTTTAAGACTTCACACTCGGTAAGACGTAGGTTGGAAATGGTCAGAGACATTATGCATGTCATGTTTACTAATATACCTGTGTCTTGTGTCATCGATGATATATTGTCATATGTGTAGTGTATTCAACCACTGTAAATTCGTCTTTAAAAAAAAATTAAAATAAAAAAAGACTGTCACAGTTGCAAAATCTTCAAAACAAAAGCACACAAGGCTATTGCTTGAGAACTCATTTCTTTCTTATTAAACTTTGATGTTCAAATTTGGTTATTCTCTCTCTCTCTCTCTCTCTCTCTCTCTCTCTCTCTCTCTCTCTCTCTGACACATTCACATAACACACACACACACACACACACACACACACACACACACACACACACACACACACACACACATACGCGGGCGCGCTTGAACATTTCCCTTGAAGCTACTCTCCTCCTTCTCCTCCCCCTCTTACTTAACCTTCCTGTGTTATACTCGCACATTATACATGTATTAAGTATAAAGTATAACTACATTTATATGCGTACATGTTTGTGTGTCTCTTAGAACAACGGCAGATGTGTAAGTCGGCCAAAGTGCTAATATCTTCACCGTTGGAAAATAACGATTCATTCATTCATTCATTCATTCATTCTAGTCCTTCTCCTCCACTTCCTCTTCCTCATCCTCCTGTTCTTCCTCTTTCTCCTCTTCTTCCTTTTCCTCTTCCTCCTCCTCCTCCCTCTTTTCTTCTTCCACTTCTTCCTCCTCCTCCTCCTCTCTTCTTCCTCATCCTCCTCCCCCTTTTCCTCCTCTTTATCTTCCTCTCTTCTTCTCCTCCTCCTCCTCCTCCATCATCACCCTAGTTTTTAGTGCTTGACGCCAGGTGCTCTGGGTCGTACATTCCTCCTCCTCCATCTCCTCCTCCTCCCTCCTCGTCATCCTCCACTGATCACCAAATCCTCCTCCGTCACCTGACGCTTGTTGCTCTGTGTGTGTGTGTGTGTGTGTGTGTGTGTGTGTGTGTGTGTGCGCGCGCGCTAGAGCCAGTTAGAATGTGCGGGGAATCAGAATCAGAATAACTTTATTTGTCTCGGTAGAGAAATTTAAGTGTGGTGAAGTCTGTAATACATGCAGATTACAAGCTAAACGCTAAAAACTTGGTGGACTGTCGTGATGGAAAGAATTGAACAGTTTAACTCTCTCCATACGAACGGTGAAAGAGACGACGTTAACAGCGTTTCACCCCAGTTACCATCATCAAAATATTGCAAGCGGAAGGCTCTTATACTGAAGAGGTGAATGTTGACAAAGAATACCACAATTCTGACGACGGAAGCCTAAGGTTGGGTCATTCAGACACCCACTGGACATCCGAGGGGTCTGTGTAGAGGAGAAGAGAGGACTGGCCGTACTGAGTGAATTAAAACAACAGAAAAAAAAGAGTGGGGTCAATTCTGTTGGGTTTTTGTTGTTGTTTGTTTGTTTGTTTTGGGGTGTGTTTTTTTATTGGTTTTTTTTCATAATGGTCCTCCTGTGTGTGTGCAGGCCTACATGGAGGATCACCTGAAGAACGGGGACCGGCTCCAGCAGGAGTGGGAGGCTCTGGCCGCCTACCAGGCTGACCCCTGCAGCACCGCCATCGCCAGCGACGCCGCCAACGCCCGCAAGAACCGCTACTCTGACGTCCTGCCCTGTGAGTGCTTTCCCCTTTTCTTTGTTGGTTGGTGGTGGTGGTGGTGGTGGTGGTTGGTTGGTTGTGGTGTGTGCCTTCCTATTTCCTGTATGTCGTTCGTTTTTTGTTTTTTTGTTTGTTTGTTTTTGTTTGTTTGTTTGTTTTTTGTTTGTTTGTTTTTTGTGTTTTTTTGTTGTTGTTTTTCTGATTTGTTCACATCGATTATAATACATCTGGTATGGTATGTATCTCAGTTTTTATTGCCAACCCTCTCAGTCTCTCTGTCTGTCTGTCTGTCTGTCTGTCTGTCTGTCTCTCTCTCTCTCTCTCTCTCTCTCTGTCTCTCCTCTCCTCTCCTCTCCCTCCCTCCCTATCATTCAAGAATTATTCAAAAATTAATCTTCCGTGAATTTAGCAAACTTGAACGCCTCTTGGTTTGTTCCTATGAGAAGATGATACATTGCACACACAAAAAAAGGGAGAGAGAGAGAGAGAGAGAGAGAGAGAGAAGCTGAGATTCCCATCATCAGAGTTCGTGAGAACTACTTACAACAGCCGATTGTCAGAACACTTGCTAAAGCAATAATCCAGCCATGGACAGTGTTTGCTACCTGCGCGAACGTGCCTGTAACCAGACGGTCTGTGGAGATCTGGGGGGCCGGGGGGGGGGGGGGGGGGTCGTGGGAGGTGGGGGGGGGGGGGGGGTGCCAGGAGGGCCGCGGCAGACATCAGTGGTGATGTGACTGCACTGGATGTAGTCATGATGAAAAGAGGATCGAGCCGCTTGGTCATTAGTCCACGGCCTCTCCCAAAGGGCTGAGGGAGGGTGGGGGGGGGGGGGTGCGAGGTGGGTGTCGGGGGTTAGGGGGGGGGTGGGTGGAGGGGCACGGCTAGCTCCCCTTGTCCCCCGTGTGCCTTCTGCCAGACTCCTCGGTTCTGCTGGATGGACCTCGTTGACTGGGTGCCAAGACGGGGTGGTGTGTGTGTGTGTGTGTGTGTGTGTGTGTGTGTGTGTGTGTCTGCGCGCTGCCGACAGATGTTATGCAGGGGAAGTCCCAGCCCCCAGAGAAGGGAGCTGTTGATGAATAACGAACGTGCGCTATTACGTCAACACCCACACCACAGGTGATCAGACCGATGGTGGTGGTGGTGGTGGTGGTGGTAACAGTCTTTGGAAAAAAGTTTTTTGGGGATAGGGATGTTGGGGTAGTCGATGGTTGTGGTAACGGTCCCCGAGAAAGTTTGGAGAGATTGGGGAGGCTGGGCTGGTACGTTGATTGTATTCGATTTACGCCGATACCCATTACGGCATATTTGGCCCAACATGTATATATCCATCTCGGGGGGGAAAAGTCAGAAGAAGGAGCCTTTGAAACAGTACACTGACGCCACCCTGAACTTTATCACTGTTCGGGCGGCTAGCGTGGTTTTATCTACTGCCTGTAAGTTCTGAATCCGGTCAGTCGTTGAGTCTGCAGACCAGTCGATCTGTATTACGTATATTCAGGTTTGACATGGGTTTTTATATCATATGACCCGACAAGGATAGCGCCCGAAGGGGTGAGGAGGGTACAACAAGCAACTAGCACAACAGTTTGCCAGAAGAACATCTTAGATTGGTGGTGATATTGCTTTTTTCTGCTTTTTTTTTTCTTTCTTTCTTTCTTTCTTTTTCTTCTTCTTCTTTTTTTCTTTTTTTTTTCCTTTTCTTTTTTTTTTCTGTTGTTGTTTCTGTAGTTCAGTGGTGGAAAGGGGGTTGGGGAGAGAAGTTTCGAACTCAAGACACCAGTTTTGGAGCTCGGCGCTCAGTCAGACAGACGCCCGAAAGAAATAAAAGCATCGCTTAGCTGTTCCTGTGTCTGCGGTGCCCACTCTCCCTCTCACTCTGTGGTGCACACTCTCCCTCTCACTCTGCGGTGCGCACTCTCCCTCTCACTCTGTGGTGCGCACTCTCCCTCTCACTCTGCGGTGCGCACTCTCCCTCTCACTCTGTGGTGCACACTCTCCCTCTCACTCTGCGGTGCGCACTCTCCCTCTCACTCTGTGGTGCGCACTCTCCCTCTCACTCTGCGGTGCGCACTCTCCCTCTCACTCTGTGGTGCGCACTCTCCCTCTCACTCTGCGGTGCGCACTCTCCCTCTCACTCTGCGGTGCGCACTCTCCCTCTCACTCTGTGGTGCACACACTCCTGTTGTCATTCATTGTCTCGGGACATGGACCCAAACGGAGAGAGTGCTGAGAGTGTTGGATGACAGTGTGTTGTTGGTGTTGTTGTTTTTTTCTGTGGTGAGCCTTAAACTTACACGCCCATTTCCATTTACGTTCCAAGCTAGTTTCCCTTGCTAACACGTAAAAAGAATGAAAGAAGAAAAAAAAGAGAGAAAAAACAGTTTCCACAACTTTACCAGTCTTGACAGAATTTGCAAGTTAAAAGCGAATCTACTTGCCACTGCTTGGACAATATTTAACACGCCTAAAAAAAAAAAAAAAAAAAAAAAAAAGCTTGTATTTTGGACATTGTGTCATAATCATACTGTGTGTGATCCACGACAATGCAATACAAGACGTGTTTATTTCAAAAAACCCGTTGGGGTATATGTAAATGTTACATATTTCCTGTAACTAATACAAATTTGGTATTGTGCTCTCTCTCCCCCCCCCCCCCCCCCCCCCCCCTTTTTTTTTTTTTTAACAATAGCCACACTGACCGCCTGGGCCAGTCTGAAAAAAAAAATAGCCACACTGACCGCCTGGGCCAGTCTCTTCAAGCCCAAGATTAAGATCAGGTTTAAAACACCACAGTGCCAGCCCATAACTGCTCTCTCCGCACATGCTCGTGGCTGCGTTAAGGACGTCACGTGCTTTGTGGACCCACCTTGCCGGACAGTAGGTCACAGGGTCTGTGACCGTCCCCATGTAGCGTGTGTACTTTTAGGATCAATGGATGGCGTGTTGTTTGGAGTTGGGAGGGGGGGGGGTGTTTGAGGGAGGGTGTAAAATGTGTGTACGAGTGTCTTAGTTGTTGTTTGTGTGTGTGCACGCGCGCGTGTGTGTACGTGCGCGCGAGGGGAGCGAGAGCAGTGTGTAAAGAGAAACGGGTTGAACGTCCGTCCGTGCGTGCGCATGCATACGCACCTCGTGCACAACGCGCTTTCGTGTTACTACCGTTAAGTGGTTAAATGCACAATCATGTCATTATTACCCGCGCTCCCCGTCACACAAAAAGAGACCCTGTATGCAAGCGACGGTGAGTGCTAGATGTAATCGGCACGTTTCCCTGTCAGTAGGATCGATGGAGCAGGGAAGGGATCGCCGCCATGCATGTTGTAGGGGACCCCCTAAAGCCAGAAGTTGCGGAAGGACGTTTGATCTCTGTTGGCTAACACTCTGACGGTGTTTACGCCTGATCAGTCAGAGGCAGGCGGAAAGCTAGAGAGTTAAGTGCTGTAACTTGGGGTTGTTTGTAAATTCGCTGGGGGAAAAAAAAGGGGGGGGGGTTATAAATCGCTAAGTGAACCGGCGCTAAATGTGTCAAGCACTTCCAGTTCTGAATAGATCCTTCTACAAAAAAATTGAAAAGAAAAACGGAGAGAGAGGGGGTGAGGGGGGGTGGGGGGTGGGGCTTGATTTCATGATGTTTACCACTTTATGAACAACACACATGAATTCTTTTTTTAAGTAGTGTAGAGTCTGCTTTTAACAGCAGTGAGAAGAACACGTAAAATGATCCAACCTGGACTGGGGATT
>NC_134894.1:56427904-56432904 GCF_041734735.1 Babylonia areolata
CACACACACACACACACACATAAGAAAAAGAAAAGAAGAAATAATAATAATAAATAAAATAAATAAATACATTAAAAAAATCCACTTATAATGTGACACCCTGATTCCCAACTAGCTGCACACATTTGACAGTCAAATAACATAGTTCACAGGAGACATCATAGAGCCACAACTGCCCCACTGTTACCAAGTTAACATATGGTGAGTGTTTTCTAATATTAGTAGACAGAATTCTTCTTTTAACTAATGAATTATGTCAAGTTATGTCATGAAACAATAGTGCAGATACGTATCATTTATTGGGCACTACTTCTTTTTCTTTCTTTTTTTAAGTTGTTGCCCCATGATTGACTCACTTGTGTAAACAAAGTGAGTCTATGTTTTAACCCGGTGTTCGGTTGTCTGTGTGTGTGTGTGTGTGTGTCCGTGGTAAACTTTAACATTGACATTTTCTCTGCAAATACTTTGTCAGTTGACACCAAATTAGGCATAAAAATAGGAAAAATTCAGTTCTTTCCAGTCATCTTGTTTAAAACAATATTGCACCTCTGGGATGGGCACAAAAAAAAAGAAAGAAAGAAGCCTAATTATATGCAAACTGCATTTACTGTTATATTTGTACTTTTTGTATTCTCTAAACTTGGCACTTTGACCTCGTATTCTGACACAGCAACAAGAGGAGTCATTATTATCATTTTTTGTTCAAACAGGAACTTCTTTTGCTAAGCATGGAATTTTTATTTATTTTGCAAACGTTTGGGGGCAGATAGTAAAAAAGGGAAATTACTCTGTAATTAATGCTAGGGGACTTAATTTATCACAAGTGAGTCTTGAAGGCCTTGCCTCTCTTGTTTTAAGGTGTCGCCCAACCGGCTGTATCAATACCGCGTCCCGACAAGACCCGAAGATGTCTATCCTCCGCTCGTGTTTACACGAAAACGTTCTTCGTTATAATCCTCTTGGGAATTCCTTATCAAGAGAAGCTTGCAACCTCAGTACACAGAATTTACTTTTGTTTAATTATTATGACATTGTATACAGCTTGACATGGTTAGATAGTGTCCAAAAGACAAGTGGGTCGAAGTTTGCCCGAGTTGAACGTTTGGAATTCATTCCACGGGCCAGCTATATTGATTGATTGATATGGATACTTATATAGCGGCTATCCTCGGTCGGAGACCAAACTCTAAGCGCTTTACAAACTCGGGGTCATTTGCACAACAGGCTGCCTACCTGAGTAGAACCGACTGACGGCTGCCACTGGGCGCTCATCATTCGTTTCCTGTGTCATTCAGTCAGATTTCAGGCACGCACGCAAACACACTCAGACAGACATGTAACATTTTATATATGAAACATATCGGCTTCGGATCCACTCTGTTTAAGCATTACCCAGATATCTGTTTACGCATACCCAGATTCAAACACTCGACTGTTGGCCGCCGTTCTTTCTCTGTCTGTGGACCTTGCAATTGGAATGAACTTCATCTTTCGCTTAGTCAGTTCTCCGCATTCAGTTCTTTCAAGTCTGGCCTTAAAACCCACCGCTTCCCAAAATAGCCTTCCTTCCCTGCCTCTTCCTTGTCTTCAGTTGTTGTTTTTTTCCAGTTTTAGAGTTATGCATGCGTGTGAATGACTGGTGCGAAAGCGCTTTGATTTATCTCTGCACAAGATTAAGCGCTGTATTATTATTATTATTATTATTATTATATTATATATGTGAAAACTAAGCGTTGATCGGCCGCACGTATCCAGCCTTTGGAACTTGCAGCTGGCAGTAAGATCCGGAATTGGCAGCTCACCCGACGATGTCTGAATTTTTCAAGAGCTGGGGGGAGGGGGGCGTGGGGGGGATGGAATAGCAGATTTCCTGGCGCGGCATGGCAGCTTGCCGTTTTGATCTGAGCCATAAAGGTGGACTGGAGTGGCGTGCCTCTTTGTGGTCATCGTATTCCTAATGGTGGTGGTGCTGGTGTGTGTGTGTCCATCTACATAATGTGATTTCAGACGGAAACATGTGTATGTGTGTGTGTGCGTGCGAGTGTGTGTGTGTGTGTGTGCGTGCGTGCGTGCGTGCGTGCGATTGTGTGTGCGTGCGTGCGAGTGTGTGTGTGTGTGTGTGTGTGTGTGTGTGTGTGAAGGCTGGGGTTCGGAGGAGGAGACACAAAAACTGAATTATAAGAACGAAACAAATTCACAAGCTTGACCGGGTCAGACGGACGAGCCCATGCAGACTTTTCGTCTTCGTTCGTAAGCTGATCACACGAGGGATGCATAAACGGCGGTGAATTTCATTGACGTAGCCACCGGAAGCACATGACTCGGAATACGCCATGCTGAAGAAAACCTCTTCAGTGGTTGCTCTTCCTTTTGGTACAGCCAAAATGTAGTTGTTCTGTGCAGTGCAGGTTACATCCGTTCGTACCATGCTGCCATAGTGCATTTCTATTGAACACAGCCCTACTAAGATCAATACAGAAAAGCTTAATTCACTCGAGCGAACCCCGAAATAGTATACTTGGCGGTATGCGCGTTGGCTCGTTATTTACAGTGTATTATTTTTTAATAATTATAATAATAAAGTACATTTATATTGCGCCCTTTCTCTCTAAGAGCTCAGGGCGCTTTATATGAAAGAAAAAAATATTACAAATTACATAAAACATTCATGACCACTCTTTCTCAGAAACCCCTCTCCCATCCCCCCCCCCCTCCACTCACACTCTCCCTTTCCCACTCTACATACATCCAAAGTGAGCTGACATGGGTGGTGTTGGAGAACAAGGAAGCTAGGGGTACTTATAGGTAGGTTTTTAAAAGATGAGTTTTTTGTGATGAGCGAAAAGCAGAAATAGAATCAGATGCACGAATATGATGAGGAAGGTTGTTCCAGATGTGAGGAGCAGCAAAGAAGAAAGAACCTTCACCATAGATTGTTTTATTGACACGAGGAAGTTTCAAATGGAAGTTTCAAACAGTCAGACGAAGAGCGGAGATTTCTTGCGGGAGTGTAAACACTGATAAAGTCAGAAACCTATGTAGGTCCTGCGGAGTGGAAAGCAGAATAGCAGAGACACGCAACTTTGTATTTAATTCTCGCTTCAATGGGGAGCCAATGTAGAGTGCGGAGGTGAGGATAAATGTGATCAGTACGTGGGGCTCTGAGAGTCAGGCGGGCAGCATTGTTTTGAAGTTTTTTAATTCGCTGAAGAATATTACGTGGACAGCCTATGAGAAGAGAATTACAGTAGTCAATTCGTGACAGCACAAAAGCAGAGATAAAGTTTTAGTAGTTTCAGCAGAAAGGTACTGACGGATAGAGCTGATGCGACGAAGTTCACAATTGACTATGCGTATCAGATTTACTACCTGAGCATGCATGCTGAGGTTTGAGTCAAGAATGACTCCAAGGTTCCTTGCTGATTTAGAAAACTGAACTGTGGCATCACCAACCACAATAGAGGCAGGAAAAGACGTAGATGTGGACATTCTTGCAGAGGAAAGAATCATAGCTTCAGTTTTGTCATCATTCAACTTTAGTTTGTTGAATGTCATCCAGGATTTAACATCGAGAATACAATTCTGCATTGATAGAAACAGACTGTATACTTGGTTTGGTTCTGCAGACTTTTGTAGCTGAGTATCATCAGCAAAAGAGTGGTGAAGAACAGAATGGCCAGAAATGACATCAGAAAGAGGAGCAGTGTAAAGAACGAACAGAACGGGGCCCAGGACAGAGCCTTGTGGCACACCATAGGAGATCAGGGTTGGCTCAGACTTAAAGTTACTAACGGAGACAATCTGGAAGCGGTTGGATAGAAATGAAGAAAACCAAATCAGAACTGTTGAGTATTATATTTTTTAAAATAGGAAAAGTTATAAATAACAAAACAGGAGAAACTGCGAGAGAGTGTGTGTGTGTGTGTGCGCGCGCGCTAGAGAAAACGAAAGAGAGAAATGGCTTCAAAGACTTGCGTTGAAGAATCCCGTTGGGAGCAAACCAGTTTTAATCACAAACCTTCCTTCCACCGCCCCACCCCCCCTCCTACACATACACACACACACACGCACGGACGGAAGGAGGGGGGGGGGGGCAGTAAAGACACGCGAACACAATGAAGTCTACACAGTCGAAAGGAATCATACCTGTGTAAGTATTTTTCCTACCCACGTTTTGTTCCCCACCCACCCAACCTCCAACCTCACCCCCCACACCGCCACACACACACACACACACCTTTTGCTGCTCCCACGTTGACTGATCTTCCTTTTCTCCCCCCCCCCCCTCCTTCTTCCTCCACCCCTCTCACCACTCCCCTAAGCCCCCCCCCCCAACCCCTCCCCCCACCACCACCACCCCAAAAAATGGAGTTCTGGTGGCTCATGGTGGTGGTCTTGTTTCCCCAAAGACAGACAGATTGACAGAATGAAGAGTTGCATCCAAAATCAATAGTCCTCTCTCTCTCGCAAGCACCCTGGCATTTTCCTTTCTTTTTTGTGTTCTGTTTTTCTGGGGGGGGGGGGTTGGTGTTTTTCATAGTGCGTACATTGATCCAGCTAGGGTCTGTGTCTCTGTGTTTCTTTCTGTTTCTGCCTCTCTCTCTCTCTCTCTCTCTCTCTCTCTCTCTCTCTCTCTCTCTCTCTCACGCACTCTAGAGTCTGTCTGTCTTTCTGTCTCTGCCTCCCCCCCCTCTCTCTCTCTCTCTTTCTCCCCTCTGTCTCTATCTTCTTTTTCTTTCCACTATTACTCCCCTCTCCCTCTCGTCTCTTTTACATTTGTATCTCTATTTCTGATCTCTATGTGTGTGTGTGTGTGTGTGTGTGTGCGTGTGTGTGTGTGTGTGTATTTGTATCCTTGTTTGCCTCTCTCTCTCTCTCTCTCACTCTCTCTCCCTCTGTATGTATTTGTATCCCTGTTTGCCTCTCTCTCACTCTCTCACTCTCTCTCTCTCTCTCTCACTCTCTCTCTGTATTTGTATCCCTGTTTGCCTCTCTCTCTC